>NW_027211070.1:0-40000 GCF_029030835.1 Brachyistius frenatus
GATCATATTTTAGACATGCTATAGTGTGACTTTTTGATCATATTTTAGACGACATGTTATTGTATGACTTTTTGATCATATTTTAGAAGACATGTTATAGTATGACTTTTTGATCATATTTTAGAAGACATGTTATAGTATGACTTTTTGATCATATTTTAGACGACATGTTATAGTATGACTTTTTGATCATATTTTAGACGACATGCTATAGTATGACTTTTTTATCATATTTTAGACGACATGTTATAGTATGACTTTTTGATCATATTTTAGAAGACATGTTATAGTATGACTTTTTGATCATATTTTAGACGACATGCTATAGTATGACTTTTTTATCATATTTTAGACGACATGTTATAGTATGACTTTTTGATCATATTTTAGACGACATGCTATAGTATGACTTTTTGATCATATTTTAGACGACATGTTATAGTATGACTTTTTTTTGATCATATTTTAGACGACATGTTATAGTATGACTTTTTGATCATATTTTAGACGACATGTTATAGTATGACTTTTTGATCATATTTTAGACGACATGCTATAGTATGACTTTTTGATCATATTTTAGAAGACATGTTATAGTATGACTTTTTGATCATATTTTTGACGACATGCTATAGTATGACTTTTTTATCATATTTCAGAAGACATGTTATAGTATGACTTTTTGATCATATTTTAGATGACATGCTATAGTATGACTTTTTTTTTTATCATATTTTAGAAGACATGTTATAGTGTGACTTTTTGATCATATTTCAGATGACATGCTATAAATATGACTTCCGTTTAAATTTTGTCAGGCAACACAACAGTGCAGTTGTCAGCGTTGTCGTCTTACAGTCTAAAGGTCCGTGGTTCGATCCCCGCCTGGGACTTTCTATGTGGAATTTGCATGTTCCTGCATAGGTAATAAATAAATTAAAACATGTCATCCATAATATGGATGACTATCTTATGCATGTTATCATGCATATAGTCCATGATGTAAAACAAACATCATGTAGTCGTAATTGTGACAAAGTCACACTTCAAGCAAGAACATGCAATCCTCCACAGACAGAGTTCCAAGCCCCTGATCGAACCCAGTACTTCCTGACTGTGAGATGACAACGCTAGCAACTGCAAAGTTGTGGTGCCTCTATTGCATGTTCGTCTGATTTATATTACTTATATGACTTTTAAACATTTTCTTGAAGAAAGCACGGTGGTGCAGTGGTTAATGTTGTTGCCTCCCAGTCAGAAGGTTCCAGGTTCAATTCTTGCCCTCGCCGTGGCTTTTCATCTAGGATGTTAATGTCATCCTTTCACCGGGAGAGTCTCGAACCTGGAACCTTCTGAATGGGAGGCAACAACACCAACCACTGTGCCGTAGAACTCTCTTCAGTAACATGTTTAAAAGTCATACAAATCATATAAGTCAGAACAAGAATGCAAGCGAGTCATCAAAAATGTTGATGCTTATAAAAAATATATTGTTTTGTTTTCATGTGCTTGTCATGGACTGATAATAAACTTAATTTCAATTTTTTTTTTCGTGAACTGAACTCATCACAGCAAAATGAACTAAGAATACTGAAACATACAATGGTATATTGTTTTATCCATTGTAAACAAATAAAAAGGAACTTTTGCTGCTATTGTTGACACCAAATATATTTTTTACGTTGAGGTTTTAACAGCATTTAATGTGCATTTAAGGCATGTAAACATTGAGCTGGCTGTTTTTTTTTCTTCCCTCTGCGTTACTAAAACCTGTGTTTGTTTGGGGATCTCTTTAACTGGAACCCTACAAAATAAAAGCACAAAACAAGTTACGCACCAAATCCGACACAAACAGGTTCCATTTGCTTCCCTCCTTAATCTCTCATTGCCGGCAAATCCAATTTGACTAAACGATAGTTTCCACTTATTTTGCACAGATTTAATTCATCTTTAACAGTCGTGACTGCGTAAACAAACAAAACTGAACTCATTCTCAGTAACAATTGGACTTCTGCTGATAAACGTCCCCAGAAATCACACAAAACTGTTGAGTGTTCCTCGGAAACCTGCGTTAAACATAGCAGCGACATTTGAGCTGAAAAGGTCAAAACAAATTCGGAGAAACTCCACAGCTTCCTACTGACGACATAACTCGTTTTAAAAAACAATTCGGAAATGTGTTTCTGAAAAGGCTCAGTAATGACCTAAATCAGATGGAAACAACTCCACTTTTAAACAACTCAAGCTGCTGATGTTGATCTAGAGACCGAATTTGGAAAACTTCCTCGTGAAGGTTGTTGCTTCCTGCTGCTGCATCTCTGACTCCGTTTACAACCGTGAGATGAATCCATATTTAATGCTGGAGTCAGTGTTCGTGGCTGCAGGTCGGCGGTATGTCGAGTTGTGCAGCGTGGGAAGGTCATGAAGGGGAGACAAAGATTCCTCTTTGATTTCTATAATTTAGAAATCGTCTCTGCAGAAACGCTTCCTGATGATCCATCATACCAAACACATCCTGTGATTATATCATCTTTGCTTCTCAGAAGGCACCAGAACCTCCATTACCTCAAATCCTTCAAAACTGCCAAACACAAAGGCATCCTTCAGCGTTTTCAACAAATCAAAACAGTGACAGCTGTTCTCATAAGTTCCCTCACTTTATTTGATCAGTCCCGAGACTCAGCGCGAGAGCCTCGTGGTGTGTGGGAGTTGTTCATTCAACCCTAATCTTATCAAATGTTACTTTTTCTTTTTACAAATGTTGAATCGATTCCTTTCGGTCATTCCGGCCACAAAGATATCATCTGTACTTTCTCATGAGATGACGTCACCGTAACCTATTAATAAGCTTAACTTACATTAAAGCCAAAAATAATACAAAATCAAATCAATGTCGATTGTAAAAGACTTTGGTGACAAAATGTGAACTTAAAAAAGACCAAAAAAAACCACCATCGTGTCAAATCGCCCAAAAAAAATGTGCCCAGTGACTCGGAGATGTTTTAAAGCATCAGCTGCTAAAAAAAAAAATAAAAAAAAGAAACAACTTTAACACAAAACGATCTCCACAAACTGTCGTGTATGAATTTACAGTTTCTTCAAAACCATTAAATCCAGTTCAGCGCAGATCTTTATCCGGGAAACCAGAGTTGTACAATAAAAGGTTTAGATTCATAGAGGTCTTAAAAAAACCTTTTAAATCATATTTTACAGCTCGGAAACTCAAACTACAACTTGAGTGGTTAGCGGAGGCGTAGAACCTAATTCTCATACCAATAATTGCGATTAATAATTTGTCTTTTTGTTTTCATTATATCCCACTTTTAAAGTACACATCTCATGCTGCTATACATTTACTTCTATTATGAACACGGAGCGTCTTTGGCACAGATACATTTTTTTCTCTAAAAACGCCACCAAAATGAAAAGCTGTCGGCATGGAAACCGAAACAACTGGATAAAAGGGAATGAGCTGTTGCTGAAAAACCTCCCTCGACGACTCACCTGCGAGGGCTCCCGAGCGGTCCAGGCTCCGCCTCTTCACCGCTCGCAGTGCCATCACTAAGGGGACCAGGATGGAGAACAACCATCGCCACGGCGACACAGGCTGCAGAGTGCCTGCAAACACACACACACAGACACACACAGAGACCACCGTCACAATCACTGGAGCATCTTTCCAGCCGGCTGTGCTGATTTTCCTCATTTTTAACAAAAGTTCAGGGAGAATACAGCTTCAAGACACTCTGCTCTCTTTTACAGGCTTGAAATCCAGTTGTATCCACTGTTTTTCACAGCAAAAAAACCAACCCACAACTAATTAGGTTAACTGGCAACAGATCAGAGACACAATCGGGTACAAGAAGAGCATCCACAGTTCTTTCACCGCCGTGAAGGAGGTTAGTGAGCTACGGTTCGTAAAATCATTAAAAGATTCAGAGAATCTGGAGAAACCTCTGAACACAAGGGACAAGGCTGGAAACCAATATTGGATGGTGGTGATCTTCGTGCCCTCAGGCAGCACTGCATTAGAAAAAGACACCATTTTTTCAGGGAAATCACTGCATGGGCTCAGGAACACTTGTGAAAACCATCGTCTGTGAACACAGTTCATCGCTGCGTCCACAAATGCAGGTTAAAACTCTCCAAAGAAGAAACCAGATAGAAACATGATCCAGAAACACCGATGCCATCTTTTAGATGGACGCAGCACCCTCCAGGTTAAAGAGGAGAGGGACCATCCAGCTTGTTATCAGCTCAGTTCTAAAGCCAGCATCTGTGATGGTACAGGGATGCATTAGTGCACATGGCATGGGTAGCTTGAACATCTGGAAGGAAGCATTAATGCTGAATGATATATTCAGGTTTTGGAGCAACATATGCTGCCATCCAGACAACGTCTCTTTCAGGGAAGGTCTTGTTTATTTCAGCAGAACAACGTCCAACCACATTCTGCACGTAATCCAACAGCATGGTTCTCTAGTAGAAGAGTCCGCTGATAAACTGGTCTCCTGCAGTCCAGACCTGTCACACTCATATAAATAATTTGGTGCAGTACGAAACACTAAAAAATACGACAAAGGAGACCCTGAAACGTTGAGAAGCTGAAATCCTCCATCAGGCAAGAATGGGACCACATTCCACTTTCAAAACTCCAGAAAATGATCTCCTCAGTTCCCAAAAATTTACAGTGTTGTTAAAAAGGCGATGCAGCTCAGTGGTGAACATGATCCTGTTCCAAATGTTTTTGAAAAGTTTTGCGGTCAACAAATTCAAAATTAGCAAATATTTTTCATAAAACAAAAACATTTCTCCTTTTCAACACATGTCGTGTTTGGTCTATTTTTTTTTTATTAAATATGGGTTCATGTGATTACTAGCGTAAAAAAACTAGCGTGACGAAAGAATAATTTAGGGCAGCAGCGTGAGGAGAGCGCATGATTCAGCCTCTCCTTTATTAACACGTTCAGACAAATCCCACACAGAGGCATCTTCAAACCAACTCTGAGAGAAAAGAAAAGAAAAACAAAAGCTCACCGTAGAAGGAGTTAATGGTGAGCGAGACGACCCAGAAGAAGAGGGACAGCGCCAGGGTGGCACACAGCACGATCATATCGGTCATCATCTTCACGTATTCCTTCATCAACACGCTGCTCTCAGAGTCCATGCTGTTGGACAGCCCGAGCTGCAGGATGGGAGGGACACGTTAGTGGGGACGCTTCAATAAAGACACGTTTGTGGGACATCATTTCTGCTATTATGTTTATAAATTAAAAAAAAATCCAACACACAAAGTTATTGAAATATTTAGGTTTTTATACTCAAATTTACACCTCAAAAAAAGAAAAAAAATATGTATGCAGGAGTATAATTCTCGACATATATCAAAGAAAACAGAATATATTCACATTTAAAGAAGCTGGAATCAGAGAAGTTCCCGCATTTTTCCAAATAATTATAATAATAAATAATAATAATGAATCAACAGTCTTGTTTATTGTTAATAATCAGAAAATGAAAGACACAAAATGGAGGTTGTGCAATATGTATACAATTCAGTATCTATTTTATTTCGATTTTTAAAAAAAAAAAAAAATTTAATTGTTGTAGTCTATTTAGTATATAGCTAAATTAACTTATAATTGTATGTTGTTTTGGCTTTCAAATTCCTTATTTTAGCGATAATTAGAGCAATTACATAAAAAATTAAAAAGAAGAAGATGATTAATAAGATATAAGATGTTCATGGTTATCTGGTCGATATGAAAGCAGAGCTGCGAAATGTTTTATGGAAGTGAACTAACCATTGATCTCCGCAGCCATCACAAGTTACAACTCCCCGTTTTCACCAGCTGTGAAAGATGAATTTTTCTATCTTTTTCTTTTCCCGGTTCAGACGAATGAAGCTTTCAGTTGTTTTGTTTTTTGAATTACAGGCGGCCACTCTTCCTCTATAATTACATTACAGGGACAAAAAAAACAAAACCTTTCACCGAGCCTCCGTGTGACACAGCGGAGGGCGGAACCGTGGTACGGAAGCTTTTAATTGCTGCACCGACTTCCGCAAACAAACTGCCGAGATCCTTAAAGGGACAGTAACCAGAAAAAGCGTTTCTCAACACTGGTGGAAAATCTAGTTCTGTACTTTTAGTGAGGTGGTTTTATTGTACTTTATTGTACTTTATTAACCCTAAACATACAGCTGCAGTCATAAAGAACTATACTGAACATAAATATAGTCCTAGCCTGGTGTTACCGGCTCCAAAAACCCCTTTGGGCATTGATAGACATCCATTGTGACGTGGTGTTACCGGACCCAAAATTTGTGAAGGAATGTTTTATCCATCAACCAGGTCTCTCAGGCTCATAAACATCGCTGTTTTAGGTGAGGTCTACAATTTCAATCTCAAAATTGCCTTCATATGGACATCCTCTATAGGTCTAAACGTTTCCAGTCGGTCCTAACGGGCGAAGACGTGTGAGCCAATACGTGGCTCTTCTTAATAAGTTTGTACGTGTGTTTTTAAGCTATGGTTAGGCTCTTATAATAATAGCGACATAAAATGGGCATGAAAAAAAAGACAGATCGTTAACCGCAATTATTTGTAAGGCAATTAACCGTCAACTGAAACGGCCGTGGCATCGAAAACATCGTTGTCAATGCTGGAAGAGCACATTTTTTCTCCAGGATTTTCAACCATCGAATACAAGTATTTAATATCTGAAAGGACGTCTGCGTAAATCCACATTTGTCAGGAACTCTCTGAAATGACCGATCGGCCGGAAGTGTCCCGCAACACGGTTGGATTGTTCTGAAACCAGAACACAAGAACCGAGAGGAGGCGTAGAAGTCTGCTGTCGTCTCAGACCGCTTCAATTCCAATAAACTGAAGGGTTATTATGGTTTGTTTTTTTACCCGATGATGAAAGAAGAACCCCACCCGCCCTGTCGTAAATGGCAGAGTGATCTAACAAGATGGTTCTTGGGTCCAAAGACTCCTTTGAAACACAGCAACAAAAAAAATCCTCAGTGTTATCATCGCTTACTTAAACAAAATGTCCCCTTGCGGGATTAATAAAGTATCTCCATCCATCCATTCATCCATCCATCCATCCATCCATCCATCCATCCATCCATCCATCCCATTTATCCATCCCATCCATTCATCCATCCATCCATCCATCCATCCATTCATCCATCCATCCATCCATCATCCATCCATTCATCCATCCATCCATCCATCCATCCATCCATCCATCCATCCATCCATCCATCCATCCATCATCCATCCATCCATCCATCCATCCATCCATCCATCCATCCTTCAATAAACACAATTTCTGAAATGACCCGGGACGGGATCGATTAAACGGAAAGCAACAAATAATCCAACTGTTCCACGAATAAGTAAAATAAACGTTGCGAGCGCCGCCATTCCTCCGACCAGCCGTAAACGTTTTGTAATCGTCACGTAGTTTAAAGCGGCGCACAAGATGCAGCTTGTATCTGCGATCACATGGGAAATGGATCTCCTCCCTGAAAGCAGAGAAAGTAACAAACGGGCTTCTTGTCTTTAAACCTCACCCGCCTCCTCGAGCACAAACACAAGCTCTGTTCTTTTCTCAAAAAAATCCTTTGGTACTATCATCTCATCAGATCATCTGGGAGTTATCTCTTTAAATCAGTTCCCCTGTGGCACACTGGGCTTTTTTGTTTATTAAAAGGAATTAAATGAAAGAGTATATAAAAGGAGCATATTATAGTGCAGTGAGTTAAACCGCTAACCCAGTTCTGAGAAACTGAGAACGTAGATGCTTGCGGGGGGAGGTCGGAAAAGTTTCTTTGGACAAGAAAGGCAATGTGTGACAGAAACATCTCAACAAATATTTCATGGATTACACGTGAAATTACGTACGGACATTAAAGACCTTCAGACGATGAATTCTACCGATTGACGTGACCTTCTGAATTTTTCTCCAGTGCCACCGCAAGGTTTTGATTTTTCATTACAAAATAACTCCACAGTAACGGGACGGATCGACACGAAAATTAGGAAACAGGGACTAATGTTCCCTGGAGGATGAACTCTAGCAACTGTGAATTCTAGCAAAGTTAATCCTCAGATTTGTCATCTCGTGCCACCAGCTGGTGAAAGATAACCGTTTCATTGTGAAATATCGCAAAATCTACTAAATGTATTGGCTCAGGGCTTTTTTTGTACAGTTGTTCATGTTTCCAGGAAGATACGCACCGATTACTTTGGAAATCCCCAGAATTTCCCCTCTCATGACACATTTTGTTGTTTACTTAATATCTAAGCAGGTATTGGATTAATTACTGTTGAATTGAATGGAGATTCTTGGTCCCCTGAAAATGAATCTTAAGAATCTTTAAAAAAAAAAAAAAAAATAGAACAATTGTTTTACTTAATAAAAACAACGTGAGAAAACATGATTGTTTTTCGTCGTCAAATCTTTATTTAAAAAAAATATATGTTTCTCTAATAGTGCAAAATCAAGCTTGTTATTTTCTGTATTTTGCCTCGTCTGAATCTGCATGGAGAAGCTGTTTAATTGGTCCTCACCGTCACGGAGCTCACTGGGGTGACGTCTTCTTAAATGCTTCAATGTCTTGAAAGTATAACAGCCAGCATACGCAAACCGTTGCACAGTGGCGGCCTTTGACGAAGGTAATCCGCAACGTTTAAATGTTCCCATATAACAGACCGAGACGATACTATCGGATGGTTCGCTGGTGCCACCCCGCTTTTTTTATTTATTTATTTTTTCCCGAGAAGCTAATTGATTTTTTTTTTACGCAGATCGTGACCAGCCAAACCGAACATGCTGGATTTCTCACTCGAACCGTTCTTCCCCTGCTGACCAACGTCTTCGTGTTCCCTTCAGGATAAGTTGTGAGGACTTTGGTGACCCTCAACCTTTTCATCAACTTCCACCATCGCGGCAAAATTTGAAACTATATGTTGTGTTTCGTGCGAATTAGCACATTTTTAGCATTCTAACACTTTTTGATTTTCCCCCTTGAAAATGTTGGGGTTTCTTTTTTCGATTGGTTTTAAGGTGATTTTAAGCAAAGTCGTACATCAATATCGGTTATGTGGTTTCCTCCGGCAGGAACACACTCCACCATAATTGATAGCGTTGCGGTGTTTTTGGTGGTTGGCTCAGCAACAACAACCTTCTTCATTTGTGTTATCTTTATGTAATCGTAGCTCCAGCACAACGTACGACTGAGGCTGACGTGGGGGAGGGCTGGGGGGGCTGGGGGTGGGGGGATCAATACTCTTGCTGTCAGGATTCCTGTTTGCTCCTCTGTTTTGTCCCCAATCACCTCTCCTCATGTTTTCTGTCTTTCCCCTGTCCCCATGTGTCCTGTGTCCTCCTCTCCCCGCCTCCTGTCACCTCCCATGGCCACGCCCCTCACCGGTCTCAGCAGCTGCCACCACTCTCCCCAATCACACCTCCCGATAGATTTCCCTGTATGTACCCCGCCCCTGCAGTCATCGGGTGTCGGTCCATACTGCCAGTCACCGCCAGTCACCCGTCCGTCACCCGTCCGTCACCCGTCCGTCACCCGTCCGTCTGTTCCTGTTCCTCCTGCTCCCGCTCCAGTACCCTGTTTCTGTTTCTGCTTCCAGTCAGTGCTCCCAATCTCGGCTGATCGCCGAAACTAAGCAGGGTCGGGCCTGGTTAGTACTTGGATAGGAGACCACCTGGGAGTACCAGTCAGAGCCAGTGAGTCTGACCGTTCGTCCGTTCATCCGTCCGTCCCCGGTCCTGCTCCAGTACCAGCCAGCGCTACCGGACAACGCTCCTACCAGCTGTCCCGCCCGCTGTCCCACCCGCTGTCCCACCAGCGGTCCTGTCCACTGTCCTACCAGCGGTCCTGCCAGCTTTGCCTCCCCGGTGCGAGTCGGTTGAGTTGCCCTCCCGACTCGGGAGGAAATAGACTGTTGGTACCAGCCGTGTTTTAATAAAGACTGTGTTTTGAACCCTGCGTTTGGGTCCCGTTACATCTCACATCATAACAATTTCAGGCTTTTGCTCATAAATGTGGTACAAGTTGGACAAGTTATGAACCAGAACCGATGATGGTGCTATTATTATTATTATGTTAGTTTTGGTCCATGAATCAGAGGTTTTCTACATCTACTGATGTTATAAAAAGTCTGAGTGACTCGCTGTCACTCGCTAAATAAATAACCTCCTAACAATAAAACCATAAACTTAAACTGACATCTTAATGTTTCCGCGGGCTGAAACTGATCTTGCGGGTTTTCCAATGTATAAATGTACATTTCATTCATATCGTAAAAAAAAAAAAAAAAAAAAAAAAAATCAGATTTCTTGTTTAAAGTATTTACTTGTCATTTATACTCTCTCCTGACATCAGATCAGAGTTTACAGTAAATACATCACAGTCTGCTTTTTTTTCTTTTCTTTTTTTTACCAGGTGTTTATCTTTTTTTTAATTTTTTTTTAAACTGTACATACATTGAATTTAAATTCTTACAATGAGGCATTTGATAACTTTTATAATGGATCATGGTTTTTTCTCAGTTCCCACGGTAACAGAAGACACAATCACCCAAACTGTTGGCATGCAACATGAAGGGTTTCACTTGTGACCTGATCTTATGGCTAAAAAAACTAAACCTGCAGCCTCGGTGGTTCGTTAGTGTGTTCGGGGGTAAAAAAAAACAAGTTAAAATTCAAAAGCATCAATTGAAACGACAAATGGAAAATCTATGAACACATTATACAAAAGGCAGAGAAAAAGAGAGAGAGGATATCAACCTACCGAGCAGAGATGGACTGGAGGACGATCACAATCTTCTGTGTGCTGATTTTAAAACAGCTGTCACTTTTTAAGAAGAGCATAGAGCCAACCCTAGAGAGAGAGGGGGAGGGAGAGGGGGAGGGAGGGGGAGGGGGGAGGGAGAGAAAGGGGGAGAGAGAGGGGGAGGGAGGGGGAGGGGGGGAGGGAGAGAGAGGGGGAGAGAGGGGGAGAGAGGGGGAGGGAGGGGAGAGGGGGAGAGAGAGGGGAGAGAGAAGAGAGGGGAGAGAGAGGGGGAGGGAGAGGGAGGGAGAGTTTCGAATCATCATCTAAAAATAAATCAAATAAAAAAACTCATTTGTTTTTATTATTGAAAGATATTTTACGGGATGAAAATAGTTTTGACTTCTCTTAATATTGAACCTATTAAATGCACAATTTCCCCCAAAATCTGCCTCCACACACGACTGATTACTGATCGAGACACCGGACGCTCCACAAACATTATTACTATTATTATTATTACTATTATTATTACTATTATTATTATTATTACTATTATTATTATTATTATTATTATTATTTATTATTATTATTATTATTATTATTATTATTATTACTATTATTATTACTATTATTATTATTATTATTATTATTATTACTATTATTATTATTATTATTATTATTATTATTATTACTATTATTATTATTATTATTACTGAAATCATCCATTAAGTGAACGTTAACTCAAGTTAACGTAAATTTGGAACTCTTGACTTTCTGGGGTTTCGAGTGTAAACGACTCAGATTAACTTTGAAGGACAAACGAATTGAATTCCTTGTCAACAATATAATAATGATAACCAAAAATATTATATACATAAATGTCGATTCACTAAATCTTCTGACTTTTGTCTGAATATGATTTAATTTAACCCCTCGTTCTACTCCTTAGCTGTTCTTTGATATTTTTTTTTATTTGGTATATATTGACATCAATTTGGGAAATATATAATATAATATAATATAATATAATATAATATAATATAATATAATATAATATAATATAATATAATATAATATATTGTATTGCATTTTAAGGCAGCTGATACTCGACTGACGTAAAGAAGCGAGACTGTCGTGGTTCTGTTCTGTTTTTTTGGATGTTCTAAATAAAGTTTTAAAAAACCTCCTGACTTTCCGTAGTGTTTACTTCCGTTGTAGCCAACATGGCGTCGGCTCGTTGAGACAGTTAGCAAAAATACAGGCGCATTTTCTTTTAAACGTATTTTCATTTGTGGCTCATATTTAAAACACTCGCCAGCATCGATATGAAGTTTTAAAGTACCGCGAAGCTGCTCGGTGGTTTTTCTTTTGTTCGCTCAAAGAATGACGTTTTCTCACCCTGACGTCACGCTGCTAGCACCGTTAGCCCGCCGTTAGCTCGGGAGCGCGTCCGCCACCGACCGACCACATGACGGAGGCGGCGGAGGAGCTGCGGCCCGTCCCCCGGGAGAGGGCCATCCTGGAGAGCTGCTTCACGCAGCTCGGCATGTTCTCCTTCGACCGGGCGAAGGACTACGTGGAGAAGGAGAAGGACAACAGCAAGAGCGCCGGCGCCATCTGGGGCGCCCTGCTGGCCGCGCTGGCTCACCTGGCCGCCGCGGAGAAGGCGTACCACCACATGACGTTCCTGGGACAGAAGATAGGTACAACAACAACAACAACAACAACAACAACAAAAATACAATTAAAAAATATATATATAATTTTTTTTTATTCCAAAAAAAGAATAAAAATAGTCTCTTCAAAAAATAATAATGTTGTTTTTACAATATTGAATATTTTGGTGGTTTTAAACTGTTCATCAAACAAAATAAGACTTAGTTTTTTTGTTTGTTTTTTTTTAATGATTTCTAGTTGTATATATTAATTGATTATAGTAATAATATTCAACTTTATTTGTATGGCACCTTTCATGCAAGAGATGCAGCTTGAAGTGCTTTACATCAAGATAATTACATGCAGTGTTTTTAGTTGTTGGAGAGTATAAATGACAAGTTTAAACAAGAAATCGTATTTTTTTCTATTCAATAAATGCTCACTTTTTTTTTTTTTTTTTACAATATGAATGAAACGTATAAAAATAATAATTTTTGATTTAATTTAAGGTCATCTCGGCTTATTATGTTTCTTTGTTTTTCCACTGAAAAAATGTATTTAAAATCCACTTTCCATGTGTGAAAAGGTTGGTTGTGTTAAAAGTTGATCTCTACGTAACTCCGCCACCAGAGGGCGCTGTCACTCACGAATCTCCACGTTCACGTCTGAACCCTCTTCATCTCCCTGCAGGCGGTCAGTCCTTCTTCAGCCGCAAGGACTCCATCCGCACCATCTACACGTCGCTGTACAACGAGCTGCGGAAGGTGGTGGCGATGGGGCGCCACCACAGCCAGCCGGCCTCCTCCTCCACCTCCACCTCCTCCGCCTCCGCCTCCTCCTCCTCCTACTACTACCTGGAGGACCTGCTGTCTCACCTGTCCGAGCAGCTGTGCTACTTCACGCAGGCCCGCATGGAGATGGCCGACCTGTACGAGAAGATGCACTCGCTGGGCAGCCAGAAGAGCATCAACTCGGAGGAGCTGGTCACCACGCTGGAGGCCGTCCTGCACAAATACAGCTCCAAGTGCGTACCTGCTCGCCTCTTCATTCACAGAGGACATCGCTGCCGTCTATATTATTTTACTGAGATGCAGTTTTAACCAACCAAAACGCACAAAACCTATTTTTGAGTTGTTAAAAGTCTCAAGTATTTAAAAAAATATTGGTAATTCGATGCAAGAGTCTCATTTTGAACTTATTTATATTCAAAACGCAAAAACATCCTTCAATGCAAGTGACTGAAAATAAAAGATCTCATAATAAAAACTGCATAACTAGAACTAAAACTTTTGATGCTTTCAGGTACATTTTACTCATAATACTGAGTATTGTTTATTCTTGATTCATAGTGACGTATCACTCCTTCAATAATTATTCCTCCGCCGCTAATACCTCGACTGACCTGGATTACAGAAAGAAATTCGTGATGTGGAAGAGAAAGAGAATCTCTGTTTCAGGAGAGGATGACATTTCTGCTTAATCCACCATAAAGAAGGATTCAAGCTCGGGTTGTTTTTCTCCCCTCGGAGACGCGTCAGCGAAACGTCGTCCTGCAGCCGCAGCAAGAACTCCAACTGAAAAAGCTGTTGACTGAGCTGCAGCAGGTCGCAGCGTGACACACACACACACACACACACACACACACACACACACACACACACACACACACACACACACACACACACACACACACACACACACACACACACACACACACACACACACACACACACACGGAGCGAGCACTGAAGGGTGAAGGAGACGTTCCCATCAGCAGAAACTGGAGACGTGTGAAACACTGTTTGTGTTTCAGATCCAAACTTAGACGCAAAAGTTTTTGTTTTCAGGTCAACTTTGAATTAGGTCAGCCGCTGACGATGGGGGGTGGGGGGGGGGGGGGGGGGGTTCGTACTCCGGGTTGCTGCATACAGGAAACACACACGTCAACAGAAACAAAACGTCCATCTGAAGGTTTAAATCCCGCAACATCCTGATCTTCACCGCGTCTTAAAGTATTCAGCTTCATTTAAGTTTGTGTTTATATTTTTATGGCAAATTACGACAAAAGTCACGTCGGTGGGCGGAGCCAGAGATCCCTGCAGAGAAAGAACAGGAGAGAGACGACTTCACATTCATACTTTTAAACCACTTGTACAGGTAGACGTTTGTTTAATTCCTCCTCCTCTTCCTCCTCCTCCAGGTTCCACCACCCGATCCTGGGCGGTGTGGAGGAGGGCTTCCAGACGGAGGTGGACGTGGTGACCCAGCTGCTGCGCTGCCAGGCTCAGGTGTCCGAGTGGCACTTCCTGCCCGCCCTGCTCAGCCTGCACGGCGCCAACTCCAAGCTGACGGCGTGGGGTCTGCTGTTCCAGCGGCAGAGAGAGACGCGCAAGCACCTGTTCGGCGGCCAGTCGCAGAAGGCGGTGCAGCCGCCGCACCTGTACCTGTGGCTGCAGCGCTTCCAGGCGGCGCTGCTCGCCAAGTTCAGCTTCTACTTCCACGAGGCGCTGAGCCGGCAGACGGCGCCGCCCGACATGCGAGCGCTGACGGCCCGCACGGCGCCGGACTACCACGGCAAGATCTCGTCCTTCATACGCAAGCACGACGCCAGCAACGTGTCGCTGGTGTTCGACAACCGCGGCTCGGAGAGCTTCCAGGGCCACGGCTACCACCACCCGCACTCGTACCGCGAGGCGCCGAAGGGCGTGGAGCAGTTCCCCGCCGTGGTGTCGCTGCCGTCCGGCGAGCGGCCGCTCACGCACTGGCCGAACGTCATCATGATGATGGGCGACCGCGCCGCCGAGCTCAACGCGCTGGACAAGGTGGTGCACTTCTACGACGACAAGGTGCAGAGCACGTACTACCTGACGCGCCCCGAGCCGCACTTCACCCTGGTGGTGATCTTCGACGGCAGGAAGTCGGAGAAGGACCTGCACATCGCCGCCTTCCTGCAGGAGATCTCCGGCTCGCTGCGCAACTCCAAACCCTTCAGCACCCTGAAGCCGGGCTCGAAGGGCTGAGCGGCGCCGCGGCTTCGCCGAGACGTCCGCCGGTGGGTTTTTTGTTTTTTTACGTCTTCTGGTTCGAAGCCGAGTTTCTTCGGTCCGACCGCTCGATTTCAAAATCCGTTTTTCTGCGTCGCTTTTGAATCTAATTGAAACGTTCCAGACCAAAGAGATTTCAGCTGCACTCTTGATTTTATTTCTTCCGACGAACCCGTAACGCCGCTAGCGCTTCAAGAATTTACGTAAAATTAATTAATTTTAATTATTTTAGTCGTTTGTTATATTTGCTGTGCTCGATACAATTGAAATAAAGTTTTGAGATGATTTGTACCAACCGGCCTCGTTTCCTCAACAATGAATGTCGTCAGTCCTGAAAAATTAGGCGGATTAATCGATTGATTAATCGACATATTAATCAAAAAAACATGTGGCCTGTTATCACCTGATTATAATTTGTTTTTGTTTTGCACCTTTCATACAAGACTGAAGTACAAATACAAAATTTTAAACAGTGATGCGTTCACTTACTGACACACACACACACAAACTTGATTGGAACGGTGTTGCGTTCACGGACGCGACAAAACGTTTTCACCGAAAGAAGGCTTCGATTCCAATGAGCGACTTTGAATGCTAATTTATTCCAGGTTTTTATTTATAATATAAATACAACACATTGATACAATCCATTTTGGCTATATGAGCTCGTCTTTCGGGGGGAAGCTCGGTTAGGTTTTCAAATACGGCAACAACTAACGGACAAAAAAAAAAAACATTTCCTTTATCAAACACATTCAAAGAAACCTTCCCCCCGTTGTTAAAGTTTTTAAAATTGCACCAACATGTTATGATGCTACATGCCAAAGTACACGATTCCTATACATCAAAGTGCAATGTCACAATGGGTTAATGCTAGAATTCATAATTCAGTAAATCTACTAAACACTTTTTTTTAATTTTTATTTATGATTATTTCATTCGGAGTGCTGCTGCTCTTTCGTTCGGGACATGCGTTAGTGGATTCACACCCCCTCCCCTCCCCTCCCCCCCCTCCCCCCACGACAAAAGAATAAAAAGACAAGGATTAAAAAAAAGGCACTTTCACATACACACACACACACACACACACACACACACACACACACACACGTCGTGTTTCATTTTAATCACCACACACACTCAGCCCGCTCCGAGGGGCCACATTCAGTGTGCTGTTCAAGTGTTGTTGTTTTTTTGGGCATCTTTACACACAGCCCCACCCTGTTAGCTTATTGTGAAAATTTTAAGGTTAACTAGTGACTTCTGTGTAACAAGCAGGTATTTTTCTCTCTCGCACACACACACACACACACACACACACACACACACACACAGGAAGTGGCATGCTTTTTTTAAATTTTTTATTTTTCCTCCCTCCCAACTTGCACTCGCGTGTTCTGGCACTCGGGGAAAAAAATAAAAAGGCAGGCATGAATAATCTATCGTCTATCACTATTCTAGTGCCTCTGCACTTACAAGGGAGCCGAACAAGGGGGCAGGCAAGCGGGACACACACACACACACACACACACACACACACACACACACACACACACACACACACACACACACACACACACACACACACACACACACTTATACACACTTCGAGTTTCACACAAACAAACTAGAACTAATTCATACAACCTCCCAAACGCCCGTCCCAGAAATAAATAAATAAAAAGCTCTGCTCAACCACCAACCGCTTGAAGCTACCGGTCCTTTTTCCCGCCCCTCCCTGAAAAAAGATAAATAAATAAAAACCAGAAGAAAGGCTGTTAAAAAGTTGAGCGAGCCGCCGCAGCAGCTCCCCGAACATTCAATAAGATGGCTGAACAGTCGTTTAAATACTGGAAACATTCATTAGATTAGCTGGACGTTGGTTTTCTTTTTTTTTTTTTTTTTTGTTGTTGTTTTGTTAAATCAAAAGTTCACCGACCACCTCGGGAGGCGTTTCGTGGTTTTTTAAATCGAGGTGTATAAAGTGAAACTTTAGCAGCGGAAACAGAGTGAAAAAAAAAAAAAAAGTAAAAAATAACACAAAACCTTTTTTGTGTTTTTATCTTTCTCGCCGACCGACCCAACAATCGCAGATACAGCGAGCCACATCGGGGTGTTTTTTTGGCCCCTATCGTCATGACACCACAGCCAACATTCACGTCACTGAAACTACGTTTTAATTTTTTTTTAATATATATACCGGAGCTGGACTACCCCCCTCCCCCCTCCCCCCCCCTCCCCCACACGATTCCCTCCTTCCATCTATTCTCGTCTCCATTTCTTTTAAGCTAAACCTTTGATAAATGCTTCGATACACGGAGAAAGCAAACTCCTACACACCAAAGAGTACACACCCACCTGACGACACATAAATATCATGGCATATCATATCATAGGTCGTGTCATATATTATATTTTATTACTACATTTAAAAGCCTCTTTGTCTTTCCTACTGTTTTTCTACCCTCATGTTGATTATAAACACTTAAAGCGGTACCCTGATCTCCTCTCTCGGCCCGGTTTTTGGCCCCGGGGGTCGGCCTGATTCGGGAGCGGGCCCTCTCTGCGGGGGGCCCCGTGTTTTTGGCTCACATGGTGCAGGATTTGTCCAGCGGCGGGGGCAGAGGCGGCGTGCTGCTCTTCGGCGGCACCATGGGTTTGGGCCGCAGGGCGGGGGGCCGCAGCGGGGCCCCGATGCGGGCGGCCGCCACGGGCTTGAAGGAGCCCAGGGTGTCGGGGGACGGGTTGGCCGGTCGGGGCGGGGGGCCGGGCAGCGGGCTGAGGGGGCTCAGAGGGCTGAGGGGGCTCGGGGTGCCGGGGGTCCCCGGGGTGCCCGGCGTGCCCGGCGTGCTGGGGGTGCTGTGGGGGCTGGGCGACTCGGAGGAGCAGGTGGTGACCGGGCCGTTCTTCACCTGCTCCAGAGTGTCCAGCACCACGTCGGGGGCCGGCCGGCAGCCATGACGCTCCAGCTGCCTCAGCTCCCCCAGAGCCACGGTCACCGTCTCCTCGATGTCCTGAAATATGAACGATTTCTTCATGAGAGTGAGAGAGTGGAGGTGGGGGGGGGGGCAAGCAGGTGGATCTGACCCATCTGATTGGAAACCTGACGATACTACGTCCCGCCCACCGATAGCTGTAACCTGACTGCACCACAGGCCTGTCAATCAAACAGACACGCCCCCAAAAACAGGTCTTCTTGAATCTTCTTTTCTAATGAATGAGGGATTATTTTCAGATGGACCTCCAGAAAACTAAGAAGAAGGAGTGACTTTAGCTAACAACACCGAGATAACTGATGGACACATTTTATTCACTTTGGATTTGATGACAGAAGTTGAATGGGAGTCTATGGAGCCGGAGGCTTTTTGGAGCCGACCTCTAGTGGCACTCGCTGGTATTGCAGCTGAAGACCTCATTGTTTCAGACCTGGAAGCTACGAACACTTATATATGCATCGTCCTGTTCACAATGTTCATTGTGTGTGTGTGTGTGTGTGTGTGTGTGTGTGTGTGTGTGTGTGTGTGTGTGTGTGTGTGTGTGTGTGTGTGTGTACCTGTGCCAGTGTGTCGGGGTCCAGCGCTCTGGATCGATGCGAGTCCCCGAAGCCGTGCTGCCCGCTGCACGAGCGTCGGATGGGCGTGTCCTCGGGCCTCCGCAGCGAGTCGTGCCGGCTCACCGTCATGGTCACGGCGGCGGAGCGGCGGCGGCGCTCCGGGCTGTCGAGGGGCGGGGTCAGGCCCTGGCCCCGCCCCAGCAGCAGCTCCCTGGGGCTGAAGTGACCCGTCACGGGCGGAGAGCTGCGCTCCATCACGCCGCCGTTGCCGTGGCTGTCGTTGGAGCGGCAGAGCGGGCGGCGGAACAAACCGTCGGTCCTCTTCCTCCTGTGACTGCCGGCGGGACGATGCGGTTAGTTGAAATCAGAACCAGTTAGTTTACCAACATTTGAATAGTTTCAGATCCTTAAATGGGAGAATTAAAGGCGTCTACTTGTTTTATATTGTAATAAATGTTTGGAGGAAGCAACGACCACGAGGAAGTTTTCCAAGTTGCCATGTTTGGACTTCTTTATCTGCTTCGTAGTCTTCAGTTTCACCTGTTTGATTTTGAAAAGACTCACTTCTTGTTGTCTGTCTTCGTTTCACTTCCTGTCCCTTTTGTATGATTGTTTGGCCCCGCCCACTGATTAGTTTCACCTGTCCCTCGTTGTCCTTCCCTCCCCCGCTGTATTTTAGTCTGTGTGCTCTTATTTTTCCCTCTTTCTGTCACTGTGTTTCATTTTGCTGTCTGTCGCTGCGTCTTTTTGAAAACCCAGAGAACACAGACCAGCTGAACTGTGGCGCCATGGCAACAGGGTTCTCTAGACATGACAACACGCCTCCGCTCACAGTGGAGCAGAAGAATCGGTGGAAATCACTGCATGGGCTCAGGAACACTCGGATGTGAGGAGGCGTGTTTAAAGATTTCTCCTGCTCTGTGTGCAACAGGAACTCTCTGAACTTATTGATTGCCCTTTGTAAATATATACATGTATACTTTTTCTTTTTTTTTTTTTGTTTTTTTTAATAAACCAAACAATTAATTGAAAAAACAATCAGCAGATTAATTAGTGCACAAACATCCTACTGTAAAGCATAAAGTTTAAAGTGTGTCTTTATTCTTGCAGGATAAGAACTTGCTGAGAAAAAAATGTCGTTTTTAAATGCAGGACTTTTACTTTGAAGGGGCGTTAACATTAATATATTGGTACTGAAAACTTGGATTGCGTAACCAGATGAGGAAAACGGGTCACATGAGAACCAGGAGTGATAACAGCCTGATGAAATTCACAGGTATTTTTAGAAGGTGAGAAGAAGAAGCCGGAGAACGAGTGGAGCAGTTTTCCGGGAGGTGTCTTACATGACGGACCTGTTGTAGGTCTCCGACGGTCGGATGTCGGTGGGGGAGCTCAGCTCGCTCCTGGACCTCTTATCGTCGGTGCTGCTGCTGCCTCCGTCGCTGTCGGCCTTCTGACTGAGCGTGTCCAACACGGCGTCGGCCCTGAAGACAGCGAAGCACAGACGCTCCATCAGGAACAAATCGCTCGGGAGGAGGAAGCAGGAGAGATCAACTCACGCCGACTCGTCAATCAGCTGATCGATAGGCTGCGGTCAGAGAGTCCGATAAGTCGGCTCATCGACGAGGTGTGCGATCCAGTGAGCGACATCCATCACTGCAGCGAGTCAGTGGATCAAAGGGGGTCACTAACGTTAACTTTAATTTAACCGTTTCCTGCTTTACAATGTTTTTTCAGAATAAAAGACCAGAATCTTATGAAGCTTTAAAAACCAGTTAAGCTGCAGGAAGTGATGTCGTCTTATGTTAATCTTTATGCACAGAAACTTGATACCAACAAAGCAAATACACATTAATCTTGTATAAACACTCATTATCATATAAAATATGATAAAAATGAAAGACTTTTTGTTAAATGGTTTTAAAAATGATAAATTTAGATGATGACTGTTGCAAATATGTAGAAACACCATTTGTAATTATCTATAATAATCTTATAATATATATTTTACTGTGTGAAAAAGAACCAGCACAAACTGAAATCAATAAAAAAGCTTGAATGACTCAAATTAATCAAAATATCTGAAAAATATTTGTGTCCAAATAACTATGAATGTTTGACCATTATTATATTGTCATTTTATACAAATGAATAAAACTGAATGTAAGAATAAAAAAACAAGTGAAAAAAATATAAATCTGTTAAATAAAAAAATAAAAAAATGAATTCATGTACAAATACTTTTTTACTCTTATAACAAAATATTCAGCAAACCGAGCAAAATAAAAATAAAAATTTTAGAACTTAAATATTTTAAAATCACAAGAAATATTTCAAATAAACTAAAAATAAGAATTATAATCTGCCAAAATCATCTAAAGTTCTGAATTCTACACTTTAAGTAAAAACATTTTCTTGGTTAAACTACAGTAATATTTTGTAATTCCTTTTTATTTATCTTTTTACTGCAGTATTTTCACACTGTGCTGTTGTCATTTGCACTTTTGGGAGTACTTCTTGTGTACAAACCATCGCGGGCTGTGCACTCGCCTGTCCTTCACCGCGATGTACTGATGAGGCACCAGGCCGCGGCTGCCGTTGTGTCGACCCTCCCACCAGTCGTGAGACGCTCGCTGGAAGAGCTGCAGCGACGCTCCCTTCTTGAAGGAGAGCTCGCGGCCCGACCGGCCCACGTAGTCAAACCTCGCCACCGCCTCCACGGCTTCACCCTCTGCCGGGGGGGGAGGGGGGGAAATGATAGAGCAGGAGCGGGGAGGGGGGGGGGGTGAAGATAAGAGCCAGAGGAGAAAATAGAGGTGAACCTGAACTTGTCAATCAACTGTCTCGGGAGTCTTTTGTTCCTCCCACAGCTCGACCAATCAGAAAAGAGCATTAAAAAAACCAGTCTTTTCTATTAATTCAGATGGAGAGAGATGAGAGGGAGGGAGGGAGGGAGGGGTGTGGAGAAGGGAGAAAGGGAAGGTGGCGGTGGTGTCTCCATGGCTGCTGTTGCCGTAGCAACCCCTCTCCACCAGGGAGGGTAGGTATGGGGGGAGAGTGCGTGTGGGCGATTGTGCGTGAAGGTCAGGGGTCGAGGCGTGTGTGTTCGTACCCTCGTCGCTGGTCTGGGTCTCGGTGCCGGCGTCGGGCTCGGCCTCCTCCAACGCTCCCGGCTCGCTGAACGGACTCTCGCTGCAGGAGGAGGAAGAGGAGGAAGAGGAGGAAGAAGAAGAAGAAGAAGAAGAAGGAGGAGACTTGACACACCGTCCATTCATTCAATACGGGAACAAAGGGGGAAGGGAGGATTCACGCTGAGCGGGAGGCCGGGCGGCGACGGCCGCTTTCAGCTTACAGTGTCAAGAGTCTGGGTTCACGGCGGTCCGGTAGAAACACCGAGCCGCTGGAGAGGAAGAGGATTACCGTCTGGTTTAATTCCTCTTGTTTCCTGACAGGCTGCCAAGGCGTCTGCTCAAAAACGGACAACTCAATATCCGTGACTAAGTCTGCAACCCGCCGAGCTTCGGAGGATATTTTGTTTACGCTTTTTCTTTTTTAGCGCCGTTAAAAGTAGCCGAACCGGCGGCTCCTGTTCACAGAGAATGTACAAGACGACTGTCGGTGGAGGACGGCGACGCTGAAGGAAACCCTGAAAAACCAGCAGATTCTCAGGCAAGTTCTGAACAGTCAAATTACTGAGGGGGGATGGGGGTGGGGGGGGAGGAGGAGGAGGAGGAGGAGGAGGGGGGCATTTGAGGCTACCACAGTGAAAAAAAAAAAAAAAAGAGAAAATCAGGATTCAGGAGGCAAATCTGAGTGGAAAGTGTCGTAATATCATTAGCACGTGTGATTCGATTATTATAACAAAGTGGTTGCCGTGAGTAACGGGCCTCACCAGTACTGGTCTCCCGTCATGCACTTCTCGTAGACCGGGCCGGGCAGCTCCTTGGTGTCGGGGAAGATGTTGTCGTGGTGCAGGATGACGGTCTTCACCACCTCGTTGACGTGCGCCTGACACGCCACCTGGTCCAGCGCGTCCGGCGTCGGCAGCAGAGTCGGGCCGAACACGATGGCCAGGTTCCCGGCGTCCATCATGTTCTCGTCGCTGTACTGGGAAAGGCTGCGGGGGAAAGACATGGTGCTTAAAAACCACAACAACAACAACAACAACAAAAAGTCTTCAGTAAATAAAACACCAGAAAAGTGTAAAACAACTTCTTCCTTTTTTGCAGAAAATAATAAATAAAAAGATCAACGGACCACAATTTGTAGAAGAAATCTGCACAAATTGAACTGAAAAAAAAAAAAAAAGGCGGCGCTGTTACAACAGAAACTGTTGTGTTGAGTTTTTGGGGGAAAAAGTTCTTGTGTTGTTCTGCTTTGGAAAGAATAAATAAAGATTTAAAGTGGAAAAAAAAAGAAGGAAAAAAAACGCTGTAAACTTTGGCAACAACAATAAAATTTAAAAAAAAAAGCTGCGTGTTTAACGGCTGCCGAAACCAAACGCATTACGTCGTCGTCGCACCCCCCCCCCCACTCTCCCCCTCCTCACCCCCCCACTGACAAACACAACGGCGCTGCATCCGGCTGATACGATCACACCATCACACTTTTCCCTGCTCACACCTCCTCCTGCTGCCTCTCCACCTCTCAGCCGCTCGCTCGCTCGCTCGTTTTTTTTTTTTTTTCGATATTTATTTGAGAGGCTGCAGAAAAAAAAAAAAAAGAGGGTCTTGTTTTATCATCTCGACGAAGTGCTCACTTCAACTGCAACGCTTTACGGCCTCTCACCCGCCCATCCGGGAGGAAATGAAACAGAGCAATCATCATTAGCGGTGAGAGCCGGGGGGGTGGAGGTGGGGGGAGGAGGTGGAGGGTGGGGGGGGGGTGTTTGGTGTAAAGTGGATACTCACTGGTTGAGGAAGGCGAACAGGTAGCGCATCACCACCAGCGTCGCCCTCGGGACGCCCAGCAGGATCTTACGGACGCACTGCGCTCGCTCGTACAGGTTTTCTATTCCTGCAGCAAGAAAAACAAAAATAAGAAATAAATGATCATGAAGTGTTTGTAACACAACGACACGTTTCAGAAAAACACCAGCCGGCGCCACAGAAAGAGAAAGAGAAGCAGCTCGGCACCAAGAGGACAGAGGCAGAAACTGAGGGAACGTTAGTGTGTGTGTGTGTGTGTGTGTGTGTGTGTGTGTGTGTGTGTGTGTGTGTGTGTGTGTGTGTGCGATTTGTTATTCATGGCATCATTTTTTTTTTTCTTGTTCCCGTTCCTTATTTTTCTTCTTACAAACGAATCGCCTTTTTTTTATTTGCCGGCTTTAACGGACTCAAAAACCTCATGAAAGTCGGCGCACGCGTCTTCCTGGTGAAAAGTGATGTATTTTTAGTGGTGTCACGAGTGGGCGTGGCCAAATGGCTCGCTAGCGGGTATCGGACGGCAGGTATTGGACGGCGGGTATCGGACCGGGTATCGGTCGGTGGGTATCGGACGGCGGGTATCGGACGGCGGGTATCAGACCGGGTATCGGTCGGTGGGTATCGGACCGGGTATCGGTCGGTGGGTATCGGACCGGGTATCGGACGGCGGGTACTCACGGACGCAGGAGATGAGGTCGTTGAAGCGCTCCTTGGGAAACAGCGGGTTCTCCAAACCTCTGAAGTAGAGCTTCAACACGCCCGCCACCGAGTTGATGTCGCGGCTGCTCTCCTCGTCGATCAGCGGGTCGTTACCTGGACGAGAAGAAACAGGGTTTTACCAGGCTTATCGATCATGTGACGCCCCCCCCCTCCCCCGCTCACTCAGCTGACCCTCAAGTTGACCTCTCACCTCTCTCGAAGGAGTTCTTGATGTCGTTGACCTCCACCTGCGATCCCGACACCCGGAATATTCCCTGATGCTGAAGACCTTGTTGGGAAACAGCAGACGGGGTGTCAGCATGATCACGTTATCATTTTCTCACCATCAGATTCCTTCAGTTTTGCAAATAATATCACCAGTATATCAACGATATTTCCCATAAATAAGGATTGAAACCCGGACGTCGACGTGGTGAAACTCACCGTGCAGGTTGATGTAGCGGATGCAGCTCTCCACCAGCAGCGGTATGGCTTTGGTTGAATCCTGCAAACACAGTCGGACTACAGCGTCAGCGACGGTTGTTCCATTGGTTCGGATTCTTCTTTACTAAATGCAGTCGTCAGCGAGTAAGTAAAACGTGCTACGCCCTTTATTTACAGCACCGTCACACTTCCACGAAACAACAACTAGCATAGATTGAATGGTATTTTTCTTTCGTTCTTTGTGACATGAAAAGACAAAATGAAAAGACGGGAATCTTCCACACGACCTCAATAGGTTTCTGAAAATAACGACGTTTTTGCATTTTATGCTCGTTACGCTGAGGGCAGGCTAAAACACACGCAGGTAGAAAATGTACTTCCATCGCTACGCCGACGACACCCTGCTTTACATCTCTACACGCCGTTTACGTTCTCTGATGTCAAACAACTTTCCTCCAATTCAGTGGAAATAAAAAGGATCTTTTTGACCAGATAAACCTTTGACAGGCTGACGGAGGTGAAACTCTACCTGGTGCTTGCTGTGCGAGTTCTTCCGCCCACGACTGTAAGCAGCAGGAAAAAAAGAAAAAGAAAAGAGTGTCTCAGTTCAAATTAAAGTCGGCGGGAGGTGAAAGTAACATTTATTAACGTGAACTATAACGACGGGAGAAAACGTCTCACCTGGTCGTCAGCAGTTCGGCTTTATATCCTGCAACAACAAAAGAAGAGAATACGTGGGAAGTTTTAGAGGCAAGAAATCATTAACGTCTGTTATAAAATATAAGAGCGAGTCGTACCCTCGGCTAAGGCTTTCTTCAGTATGTCATGTTTGGCCTGAAGTTTGGAGATGAGATTACTTCCCTCCAGATACTCGCGGAGTTTCTGACGGTTGAACAATAAACAGATTTTTATTAACAATCCCGAAAGGGGAAATTGCAGTTTTACAGCGGCTACTTTACATAAATCCCAAAACAAAGGCTAAATCATACATAAATAAATGATAAAACAAACCGAATAGAAGAGGTAACCGTGGATACGGTGATCATAACACCGGCACGTTCTGTGAAAGTTATTATTCTGTAAAAACTGGTGCTTTAAAAGTGCAGGACCGTCCGTGAATGTAAAGTACATTTAATATAAGCGGCAGAAAATCACACGGATTTGAAATATAAAAGATTTGACAAATAATTGACGTCCGGTTGAGCAGTGTAAGAAAAATACAAAAAGTAAACCAGCCAAACATCAAGTGATCAAAGCTTACTAATCATATTATTATTATTAACTATTAATAATACGGATAGCGATGCATGTCACCGAGATGAAACAGATCTCACGTTGAAGTAGAAGAGCTCGGTCTCGTGCTGGTTGGCCCGCCTCTTGGCCAGACTGGGTTTGTTCAGGTAGCCGTCCGACACGCTGGACTTGACCGACTCGGACGACGGGCTGTGGGTGAAGCTCTGGGAGACGTCGTAGTCGTCCAGCACCGTCATGTCCTGCAGGGTGGTGAGAGTCGCACCCCAGGTCTTCTTCACCTGGACGGGGGAGTCAAAAGTCAACTTTATTGTCAATTTGGCGTTATGTGCCCGAGACATAGAGAGATCGAAATATATGTTTCTCACAGGTCAAAGAAGGACGAGATGCTTCGTAAATATCGACCCAGACCTGCGTGTGAATCTGTTTTTCCACCTGAAAGCATCTCTGAACTGGAGATTTCCACTAGTTGCTGCACAGGAAGGATGACTGAACACCTAAATTAAACTCGTCGACTCGACTCCGTTGAGTTATGAATTATAGATCCGTACAGGAGCTCATCTCTGGCCAAATCCATCCTCCATCCAAAATACTGTTGTTTGTTTGTTTAATTCGGTGCAGTTGTCTAGTTTAATTTTATATTATTCTGTTTTTATTTGTATACAAATTTGCATTTTAATATATATATATTTTTTTATATTTAATATTTTTTACTACCTCGATTTTTATTCAGTCATTTTTATAGCTTTTACCCCGTACATGCTGCTGCAGCTAAGAAATGTCCCCTTGCGGGATTAATAAAGCATCCATCCATCTATTATCTAGCTATTATCCATCCAATTGTTTGAGGGTGGAGTTTTAATTTCCCAAAATGTTTGAGGAGGAGGAGGAGGAGGAGGAAGAGGAGGACGCCTTCGGGCTGTTTAATGTGTACTGTATGCAAAGTGTGTTTGTATTTACCTGCGAGGATAATGGCTGAGTGTTTTTTTTTATTTGTACATGATAATCATTGCGTGGCGATGCAGCTCATTAATCCCCGACTCCTTCAGCGGAGCCGAGTTAACAGTTGCCCTCGACAACAAGCGAGGACGACGGACTACAGCAACCGAGTCGCTTTCAGACGGCTCCCGTGTATTTTTCAAGGCTACATCTGCTCCATTATCACCCCCATTAAAACGGCATAAATCACCATAACTCCACACAAAAGTTGATAACTGACAGAAACAAACGTATTCGTGTGCGATCAGGGAAAGTTTTTTTTCGGGTCCGGCGTGTTGGATCAATACCAGCAGATGGAAATATCTCAGCAACCACAGGACAAAACCGCCAACTAAAGTCTGTGCGAACATTTATGAGTCGGCAGGGAGATAAATCACAAATCAGTTTCCAGACACCTCTTCCAGTATTTTCAGCAGAGAGAAAAAAAAAAGAGCTGATAAAGTCTTTGTTTGGAAGGATTTAGAAAAGACGGCAACTTCCTGTGTTGCAGACAAATAGCCACGAACATGATTAGAAGAAAACGACGAATTTGAAATCAATATCTTTCTTAAATTTTTCTTATAATTCCCAGCAAATGCAACGCCAGCCTCTGTGCTGACGGATGACGACTGAGATACCTTTCACGTCCCTTGCTATTGATTAGCAACCGGCATTATTAGGCATAAAAAATGCCGGCATCATGTTTCCGGGTTGTCTGTACGTCCCGTTCTCACGATTGCAGTATCTCAAGAACGCCTCGAGGGAATTTCCCCAAAATTGGCAAAAATGTTCACTTGGTCCCAAAGATGAAGCGATTCAATTTTGGGGATCAAAGGTCACTGTGAACTCACACTCGTCCCATTTACGTGTAATGCAATATTTCAGGGACGCCTCAAGGAAATATCATCAAAATTTTGCACAAACGTTCACTTGGTCCCAAAGATGAACTGATTACATTTTGGGGAACGACAGTGACTGTAAATTCAAATCTGTCCCGTTTCTTCATCCCGCAATATCTCATAAACAGCTTGAGGAACTTTTTTTTTTAACATTTCTGCGTGACTGACCTCCTCGTTCTCGATCTTCAGGGACGCCAGGCGAGTCTGCAGCTGAGTGAGGCGGAGGGAGAGCTCAGCCTGGACCTGTGGCTGGGAGGCGATCTGGGTCACCTGACAGGAAGTGGAACGACAACAAAGACGGTCAGAAAAATGCGTCCAGAGAAAACTAAACTTCCCGATGTAAACCTGCTCGTACATATTCCGGTTTAATTCTAGGGAAGCAAAAACAATAATATAAAAAGTCTTTCAGCTATGCAAAACAGAGTTAAAATTTAATTCCATCTTGATAAATATTTACGATGTTAATGAGACATTTTCCAAGTTACACCCTCTACAATTATAATAAAGAATGTGATTAAACTCTGGAGTTGTGATCTCCCTTCGTGAACTACATCGCTTCACGTCGGTGTGTTACGGCGCGCATGCGGCAGCAACAGTTTACTGACTGCGTCGCCCATGTGGGCCTGGAAGCTGAAGCGCTGCGGGGGGCAGAAGGCGGTGGGGTAGAGGCCCAGCAGGCGCTGCCGGTCGCGGGCGGGGTCCAGGCCCTCCACGGCCCCCTCCAGCACCTCCAGACCCGCCCTCCTGGAGGCTTCAAGGCTCAGTTCGGCTGATAGGTAGGTCCTCAGAGCCCGGCTCAGACTGGAGTGGTACCCTAGGTCACAGCACTGGAAAAAAGATGGAGGTGAATGTGGCGTGTTTTTCAGTGTTGGAAATGATTCTGCTTATAAATTGAGTTTAAACGAGCATCGTTGAATAGACAGTTTGAGCCACCAAAAAAATGTGCAATGTAATACACTCACGTCTATGATGTCGGGCAGGTCGTGGATGTAGTATTTAAAGACGGAGGCGTTGGTGGCCTCCAGAGTCAGCAGATACTCATTTCTGGCTTTCAGAGCCTTCAGCTTGTTCTCAGAGTACTTTGCCTTCCTCTAATGAAAAAAGACACAGACGAAAAAAACAAACAAGATGAAGATATTAGTTTTCAGTCCAAATGTGTTTGTCTCCCACGGACACGTCCCAAAGCCTCCGTTTAATCCATAAATCCGATCAAGAAGAAAACAAATTCGTGACGGAGTCTCAGGGCAAAATTAAAGAAATATAATGAGGTTTCTTATTTTGCATTTTCGGGAATGAAGTCGAAATGTTGAGCATACGGTCAAAATGTTGAGAGTAAAATTGGAATTTTAAAGGGTGGTAGGAATGTCACGAATGAGCTTGAAACGTCGAAAATTAAATCGAAATGTCGAGAATAAAAAACTACTAAAGCAGCTTTATTGGACGTACTTCGACAAAATGTCTTCTGTGGACGATTTTTTTCGTAAAAAGTTGGGCAGCCAGGACGTCTTATTTCCAATAGAAAGTCGTACCTTCTCCCTCATCTTCTCCATCTTGCGGGCGGCGTTGCGCCTCTGGTGGCGCTCTTCTATCCGCAGGCCGAACACAGGCTCCACCCCTCCGCTCGTCCCCGACACGCCCTTCACGCGCCCCTCCTGGCGCTCCGCCTCCCGCAGCTTGGTCTCCGCATTGATCGTCTCCGCGTGGTACATGTGATACGTCTTCATCACCTAGGCAACAGCAGCCCACAATAACACAGCCGACTTGGACGGACTGTTTCTTTTTTCTTTTCTTTTTTTTATTCTCCCAAGGTTGCTCGGCTCCGCCTCTAATCTGATTTCTAGTGTTTGGACGAGAAGCTCTTAAGGACGGCGGCGCCGGCCGTAAATAAACCTCCACGACTGGCAGCTAATAATCAGCAGCTTTTCTCCTTCAAACGCTCTTTGCAGACTGGAAGAAGCAGAAGTTCACGAGTGGAAAAAGAAATGAATTTAAGACGGCGAGGACGTCTGCCTGATGGCCGGTTTTAGCATTTAAAAGGGAACGTTTTTGAGCTTTCAAAAATATGGTGTGACTTTTTCTTCGTTTCTGTTGTTAGTTTAAAAAAAAAAAAAAAGTTAATGAAAGAAAATGATTTCTGCCGTGTTATAATTTGACATTTAAAAGGGTTTTAAAACCATTTTGAGACCAAATATGAAGAAATTCAAGATCAGATTTTTTACATCTCCTGCTGACGTCCTGCTTTAAGACACAAAAAGTTTTGTTCCACTTACGGTGTAAAGCTCGTTGAGAAGCTTCATCAGGTCTTCCTGAAGCTGAAAGATGATCTCTTTACTCTAAAAGACAGACAGACGAACACACAAAGTAAATCCAGGCGCTCACACGGAGGCAATCTCAGACAATAAGATTTATATCAAACTTAAATTTATATCTGGTTTGCCAGCTTTGTTCTGCATTAAAATCTCAGGATTTTTAGTGCAACAAGAAAAAAAAAATCATTAAAAAGACATTAATATATCCATTTTTTTAAATCCTTTAATTGGATATAAATTGGATAAAGAAGGTGAATGTGAACATTATTAAGGGGAAAGTTAATGGACTTTTAAGGTAAAAAAAAAAGAAAAAAAGAAGTAAAGCTTCAGTTTCATAGTTAAAAAATTTATGCAAAAATCTTAAACATTAAAAAAAAAACATTAAAAAGACATTAATTTAACTACAAATTATCCCCTCAAAATGAACAGCAACACGATGGAAGCAGTGAGAGAGCAAAGTTTTATCTGGACAGCTGAATGATCTGAAATCTTTTAAGGGTTCATTTAAAAAGTTTTAAGCTTTAAATTTAAAGTTTTTTGTTTTTTTTCCCCTTATAACACAGAAATTCATAGAAATGACATTAATTCATTGAATCCATTAATGGTTTTTAGCATAAAACTCTAAAAATGCAGATAAAAGCAGCTTATTTTGATATTATTAACGGGAAAATGGATCTTTAAAGTCTTAAATTCAGTTTCATAGTGATACTGAAGAGCTTTTTTGTCGTATTAGAATCAAATTGTCATTTGATAAATCCTTAATGTAAAAACGCTGATAGTCGAAGCCGCTTTAAGTAAAGTTCAGTCGGTGTAAAGTCGGAGCAGATGTACTTTGAGGCGTCCTTCTCGTGTGCAGAGCTGCAGTTGATTCTAATGAAAAGTAAAGTCAGTATTCCCCTGAGCTCGGCTGGCCCGCCTTGAAGTTTAGCAAATTAAACACACGCTCACGTGCACGCACACACACACACACACACACACACACACACACACACACACACACACACACACACGCGTGCTTCTCCGCCGCCTCCAACTTTAGCTCGGCGTTGTTCATTATTAATCTCGCTTCCGGCTCGTCTTTTATTCATGCTGGCTAAAGTGCAGCCGGCGAACAGCAAGACCTCCATCAGAACAAACTCTCCTCCTCCGAAAGAAGAAGAAGAAGGAGACAGACGGCCGAGTGGCCATGACAACGCCTGACAGCCCCCGTGGCCATGGCGACGAGCTCAACTGATCTTTTTTTTCTTTTTTTTCTCAGCGGGCGCCATGGGAACGGGATTCATCCATCCTGGGATTCCACAAGTCATTTAGCATAATGTAATATTAATGCTGCCACATAACTCCTTCAACCCAAAAAAAAAAGAAAAAGTGCTCGGCTGTTTAATGCATGAGACGGAGAGTCGGCCGTTCGGCAGCGCAGCTTGTTTCATTTACGAATTCATTTGTTTGTGCGTGTGGTCACATGCGTGTATTTATCCGCCGCAGGATATCTGCTGACGGACGGTTCTGTGCACGAAGCACTGAAAGCAGCTCATAATCAACATATTGTCTTTTAGTAATAAACTTTCAAATGACAATCGCTCGCCGTGACGAACCTGCAGATGATTCTGAGCTGGATCTGATGCCGTTTGGCTTTCAGGAGGTTTGAGAGAAAAAAAGATGTATTTACTGTTTCACTCAACCAGGTTTGAGTCTTAAACTGCACTGTAACCTTTATCCTATATTTTAGCTGGCTAGATTTTGACAACAATGCATCACATAAAATCTACTTTAATGTTGTTTTATTGTAATATTGAGACCTTAAAAACCTTCTTAAAACAATTGAATGAATCTGTAATTGCAGATTTAGTGTTTTCTTTTCTTTTTTTTTTTAAATTTTAAATCAACAACAGGACTTTACTGCGAGAAAAAAAAACAACCTCGGTGAGGAAAAATCCCTGCATCTGCACATTAATCTGAGTATACAGCGATGACTCACCCTCTTCAGCAGGCGGGCCGAGTCCTCGCTGATGTGCGTGAGGCGGCTGATGACGTTGTTCAGGTAGAGGTCGCTGAGGGTGGCGTGGTCCTTACTCTCCCTCCTCACCTGGAAAAACAAGACCAACGGAAAGATTTGCATATTTTTGTTGTACCTTTAAAAAAAAAAAAAAAAAAAGAGGCTTTTTCGAGGGAAGTCAGGGACGCGTGGACCGACCTGGTTTAGCAGCAGGTACCAGCAGTTGACCGGAGACAGCAGGTTCTGGTCCTTTCTGGAAGACAGACAGCAAAACTTGAAATGGAAAAAAAAACACGTGAAATTTCTGCCAGTTTAATCTGACGTACGTGAGGAAATTAATTCGGATAAAATAGACTAAAACTTTGAATTTAAACCTGTAACACACAATTTTAGCCTTTTGTTTTTCAAACCTTTGGAGATATTTGAGAAAAGTAAAAGAAAGGACTGAACGTTGATGCTAAAGTTGTTTAAAAAGTGTCTAAAAACAAAATGTGTCTTTCTTTCAGCTTCTCAGAGAATTTAAACTAAATTTATTACATTAATCTTTAAATATAAACACGTAAATATTTAATTTAAGGCTCAAATCACAAACAAAGGCGCAAACAAATCACATTAATTCCAGCTTTTATACTTTCTTGCTTTCATTCTGGTTTAAGATTTAGCTGATGTCTTATTGATGTGGAATAACAGATTCAATTATTAAAAATGTTTAAGCATCAAAATTTAACGGAGTTTTTTAGTTCGTCACCAGGAAAAGGGTGTCCGATCTCTGGTCAGCTTTAGTGCAATCACCGAAGGTCAAAGTTATAGTGAAACAACATATTCTGTGGTGTAATAAACCTAAAATAATCTTTCAAATAAACATTCAGTGATTTGATTGAAACAAGCTTAAAAACAACGATGCTAACCAAGATAAAGAGCTTTTAGCAGGACCACTTTAGTTGTTTTTTCTTCATCGTGGTTTTGACGTAGATGAAGTCCTACGATGTGTTGAGACAAATCAAATTCTTAAGGTGTTCATGACGTGAGGTTGTAAATATGGATTAAGGGGTCAATTTATTTCAGTTCAAGGTAACAGCTAGCCTCGGCCAGCTCGAGTGGAATAACAACAGATTTCCCTTCAAATTCTTTTGAACATTTTATGCTGAATTTTCCCGCAAAAAGTTAAACATTCTGTGGTGTAAGAAGTTTCTACGATGGAATTAGACCTGACGGCTAAATATGTGAATAAATATGTGTATTTGCGGGTCTTTTAGCAACTGCTTAATAAATTTGAATGTACGCAAAATGACAAAACACACACACACACACACACACACACACACACACACACACACACACACACACACAGAAACACATAGACACACACACACACACACACACACACACACACACACACACACACACACACACACACACACACACACACACACACACACACACACACACACACACACACACACACACACACACACACACACACACACACACACACACACACACACACACACACACACACACACACACACACACACACACACACACACACGGCCTACTTGTATTGCTGGTGGTCTTTCGTGCTGCGTGTTTTGGCCATGAACCTCTCGGCGAGCTTCTCCAGGTTTCTGGAATATTCGGTTTCGATCTCGGACTTCTTCCTGAAGAAGTCCTGCAGGTCCTGAAGCAGCTGCACCCGCATCTCCGTCTGCTGCTCCAGACAGCGCTGCTGCTCCACCAGCTGCGTCCGCACATCTGCACAAAAAATGAGAGAAAAAAAAAAAAGAGGCAAAAATACTGAGTTCACCGAAGTAGAAAAAAAAAACGGAAACCGAAGTCGTTTTTTTTTTTTTTTGAAGAGTTGATGGAAGTGATTTTTTGTTGTTGCAGGAGGCTTCGTACTTAAAGTCAAAGGATGTTGAACTCTTCGGAAACTTAACGTAAATTGATTTCACGTTAACGTGCATTACAGCTAACACGGTTCGAACCAAATAGTTCGAGACAAACGTGAGTAACGCAATCACACAAATAAATCACGCAGAACATAAACCAGGCGTTTATGCGTCATTTATTATTTACCAGTTGGTGAGTTTGCAGTTAATCATGTGACCGTTCTCCGACCGACCCGCCGCCTCCTGACAAGGTTTCAACTATAACTAGTGTTAATAAAAGCACCGACAAAAGACGTTGAGTTAACGAATAAATCTGACGTTTTCAAAAGCAGGTGACCATGCAAAAAAATAATAATAAAAAATAACACAGGTAGTTAAATGTCCTGATTTTAAGCGCATTCGCTTTACATCATTTTTAATAAAAGACAGAAATTAAACACGCATTTACTGCATTAGTCGCATTGAGAAGAAGAACATGATATTCAATTCATTTCTCTTCAAGATAAATTAAGAATAAATCCTGTTTCCACTGAAAAAACCAACCAGACTTTTTCTCTCCTGCAGTGATTGAACATCAGGGACCGTCATCGACCTCCGACCCGATCAGACGCAGCAGAATCTGGATCCGGTTCGACTATTTATTCTTCGATTTTTCTGCTTTCATTGCAAATAATTACGAAAATAAATTAACGTCCACTTCGAAGACGGATTTTTTTGCAGGAGTGAAAGTGTTCGTTCAATGAATCGGTGCGGTAAATGTGAAGGTTAATCGTGATATTGATCGTAGGTGGTTCCGCCCAGCAGATGGTCTCAGCTTGTTAGCGTGTTAAATCACAACAAATTAAAGATCTTCTTATCAAATGTTTTAGAATTATTTTTGTTTTTCCTTTTTCCTTCCTGCTTTTAATCGCTCTTCTTCCTCATAATCATAATTACTGCTGAGGACTGTCTGTTTGTCTCTGAGGAGTCACCTTGGACAACATCCTGTGACCGCATTACTACACACACACACACACACACACACACACACACACACACACACACACACACACACACACACACACACACACACACACACACACTTTGAATCAGTCCTACAGTCGGCATGGCGATGCCTGGCTGCACGCTTCGCTGCTCGGCTGCTTCACAGCTCGATCCATCCGCAGCAGCAGCAGGGAGGACGAGCGAGCAACGAACACACAGCAACTCCACTTCTCTCTCTCTCACACACACACACACACACACACACACACACACACACACACACACACACACACACACACACACATATATCCCCGGGGACCCTATCCACTTCACTACCTGTTGTCTTGGCAACCACACACTGTGTGTGAACCATGTGATGAGGAAGGTGAAGACAAGAGCTCGCATCTGCCGCATCCACGCGCACACACACACACACACACACACACACACACACACACACACACACACACACACACACACGGTACACCCTTCATAGCTCTCTATAGAAAACTGCCGAGTCTATAAAACTATAGCACTGTACGTGTCGGTGTGTGTGTGTGTGTGTGTGTGTGTGTGTGTGTGTGTGTGTGTGTGTGTGTGTGTGTGTGTGTGTGTGTGTGTGTGTGTGTGCGTCTGTCTGTGTGTGTGTGTGTGTGTGTGTGTGTGTGTGTGTGTGCGTCTGTCTGTGTGTGTGTTATTGATTCTGGTGTCGTTCGGCTTCTTGTTTGCTTACTAATTTAAAATGGCTGCCGTCTCGTGTTTGCTGCTCTCGTGTCGGCCTGCAACACTTTTCATATGAATGAATCCCCCCCCCCCCCCCCTCCACCCCCAACCCCCCTCCAATAGCTCTTTTATGACATTTTACACCCCTCCACCCCCCCACTGGAATACTCGGTCCCGATTGGCTAATTGGTTTTGGGATTGGTGCGTGGTGGTGGTGGTGGTGGTGGTGGTGGTGGTGGTGGTGGGGGGGGGTGTTACTCTCTCCTCTGAATTTGTGTCTCGACGGCTCACGTCGAATCGTTTGAACCGTAGTTACGAGCAGCCAAGTGGGAGAAACGCAGTTCAAACGGCGGTTGTTATTTCTGAGTCAGAGATGTTTGACAGCGATGGTGTGAAAAAAAAAACACAAAACATTAAAGGGACAGTTCAATATTTCTGGAGGTTTTTTTTTTTACTGAAAGTGAATCCCCGTATGAACCCTGGATTCTTTGATTGACTTCTTCTTCCTTTTTGTGGGCGGAGCATCAGCGCCTTCAACTGTCTCGGCGGCTCAGTCGATGTGACGGATCTCCCGCTGCTGCAAAGGATTGTGGGTCAGAACAGCCGGCCTGCAGACTGCGGCCGGATGTAGAACATCCTGGTACTTTCAGCACAGAAAATGTTTCTCTCTGTAATCTGTACAAATATTTACTCTCATCCGGTTACGAACAGCTTCGACGTTGGCCGTCCTTAATGTCCATTGAATATTTTGGATAAATAATCCATGTCAGTATCTCAGAAGTCTTTATTGCTTTAAAAATTAAGTTTTGCAAACATTAGTAAACTTCTATATAGAAAACCAGACTTGTTTTTTGGTTTTTTTTTTTACACGTTTTCTCGTCCTGTTTTGCAAAAGTTAGAAACAAGACATCAACTATTCCCCAAACAGATTGTATTTTATTTCACAGAATAAAACCAAACTGTACCAGACTCTCTTTGTTTGTCTTTCTAAATCCCATCCGTACTTCCCACGGGGATTTGAAGACACGACATTAAAGCGCTAACTTGACTGCCGACAAAATGATGCGAGCCTTCGTTACCTCTTTACATAAACATCCGCCGGCGGGACGGCGGCTCGGCGGACGCAGATTAAATCATTAGTTGCGTTGAAAAATCCTCAGCGGATGAAATCAGACGACACATTTATGGCTACAAACGTTCATGTTTACTGAACATAATCAACTTTAAAGGCTTCAGCCGACAGCGACTCATCCGACGAATATTTTCTCAATTAATTGTTTGAGCTCTAAAATATCTTAATTCAAGTGTCCGTTTTTGCCCGATTCAAAAGTCCAAAACCAATAATTTCTACGAATTCCAATGATTGTAATGCAACCGAGAAAGTTTCCGACATTTGATCGATTAATTGCAGCTCTTGCAGGTCAAAGTTATAACTTAATACGTCGTGAATCTATTAGTATTCACGTCAACATCAGCGGTACACGTGATCAGTGATAATTATCAAATGCTAGTTCACTAATGTGCAGAAACGAAGACGGTGAGAATGATAAACATTAAATGTTAAACTTTGCTGGTCGCCTTCAAAACGATCCTGACGTTTTAAAAAATCTGACAAACGTGTTTAAAAAAAGGACAAAAACAGATAACGAACAAAAGCTGAGTAAATACTGCCGTTGAGTTAACGTCTTAAATGTTGACGTGTTTTTCTTTGTGGGCGATAAAGAGATCGTTTCTCTCAGAAGGAAACGTACACGTAGTCCGATTTTTGGCTTTTACTACGTACATTTTGCAAGTAGGCTAGCTACAAAAGAGCATACGGATGTTTTACGAAGCTTTTCTTCGGGGACTTCCGAACGGAGATAATTACAGACTCTTCTTCTGGTCGATTGTTTTATGGGATAAGAAAACTGACTTGTAGTCAAACATCAGTACGACGATCTGATATATATATAAAAAAAAAAGAATGAATAAAAGAAAAAAGAAAAGCTGCACTGAACATGAGAAGTGCTTCGCAGCAGGACTACAGAGGAGCGTTTCTGTTTGTGTTCCCGGGGAAGAAGAACAGGAATTAGGTTTTCTTGCTGGAGATAAGGATTCAAGCAGATCCACGAGGAGGGCGAGATTACATCAAGGAAACTCCTCGGCTTGGATCTCAGTCAATTGCGAGTGAAAGGAGGACATCCGCCCGGGCCGTTACCTTTTGATCTCTGAAACGCTTCTTCTTAGGAAAACCTCCTCGCGAGTCCTCGAAACACCCCGAACGACAAAATACTCTTTGATCAGACGGGGCAGAGACGTGGCAAACCGCTGACGGGGAAATACCGAGCGGAAAGAAATCTTGTCCCGCGAAGCGTCCGGACTGATTTAATCCAAAACCTCCCCAGAGCTCGTTTTTTGTGTCTTTCATAGGTCGGAGGGATGAAGCCGTCAGAGACCACCAACTAAAGGTCATAAAGCAGAAAATTAGGACTGAAGATAAGGAGGAGGATGATGCCATCATCGATTTCACATTTACACGTTTTATTTTCACTGTCCACTGAGTTTCAATGAAATAAAAGTCCATTTTTCTTCTTTATTATCGCGTAAAAAAACTTTCGTAGTTGCAACTTTTAATGCCATCAATTTAAAAATGTGTCTTTATTACAAAGTCCCTGGACACAAAACCTCGTCTGGTGCTGTGAATTAGTGAGATTATGTGCACACTCAGGCCCGTCTGAGGGCTGGAAGAGATGCCAAGAAAAGAAAACAGGGATATGAGATAAAAGCAGCATTTAAAGTGGGAAAAAAAATTAATGAATAAACTAACGCGCACAAGTACAAAGCCAAAAACCTGCTGAGCTCCTGCAGTGAAGGGATTTTAATTACGTTCTGATGATCCGAGTATCTCTGGAGATAAAAATACTTAAACCTGCTTCCTCCTTTGTAGTTGGGTTTTTTGCTTTTACAAAATTGTGTGCAAATAAAAAGACCTTCACTGCTGCATAAGGACATACTTGTTAGTAATTCAACAATATCATTCAATTGTAGTTCAAACTTTTGCTCGAACGTGAAAAAAACTACAAATATTTCAAAGTGTAATGACTCGCTCACGTTCAAAGTTGACATCATGACAGTCCCCCAAAAAGTAAAGATGAAATACGGAACGGATGCAACCAAAGTCTGCAGAAATGACCGAGTGGTGGAAAGTTCGTTATTATTATTATATACAGGACGTTGGGCAAATTTTACTGGAATTTTACCTGCAGCTTGATCTGCTGCACGGACTCAGTAAACCACATCCAATCATCTGGAAAGCAAAGTGATGAAGTGCTTCTGGTTCTTCACCATTGGATGCTGTGAAAAAGAAATAAAAAGTGTTTCAAATTTCTTCATATATTTTCCCTACGATGGAATTTCACTGTGGGAAAAATTAAAAAAAAAAAAAATCTACGATTAATTTGTTCTCTGGGATCTTGAATGCTGCATCTTTCACTGCTTTTTGACATTTAACAGACAAAATGATTCACCAGTGGTTGATTTCCTTCCTTTTCTTTCGTGCTTATCAAACTGTCCGTGGGAGTCGTTATTTCCAGCCGGTGATGAGAATTCCTTAATTACGCTCCGGAATGATTCATTGCGCTGATCTTATCCGTCTGCACTCACTTCTATAATGAGAAAAACGTGTCCATGTGCATATAAATTACTGTGCACGTTACACACGAGGGAGAATTTATGGTTTCCGAAGCGGCGGACTTGCCTCGTTTCCGAACCGAACTATACGTGGACTCGTTCTGCAGAAGAAGATCAGGCTGAAACCGGAAAACCCTCCAAAAAAATATCGATGGCCACGGACAAGGAGAACAAGGA
>NW_027211070.1:45000-128098 GCF_029030835.1 Brachyistius frenatus
TAGGAATTAAAAAAAAGCGAAATAAAAAGTGAAGCCAAAGTTTCTTCCGACCCAAAAGACTTACAAAGAAGTTCCGTGGAGGATTTTAATCCCTTTCACGCTCAGGTGAGTGTTTTTCTGACTTACCGGAATTTACAATAGTAGCAAAGTGGTACTAAGTAAAGAAGAAAGACTTTTAAACGGATGTGAACAACTCTGGGGTTACCTATACTTCCGGGTTTACCTGCACTTCCGTCTCTGCGTCCGCCATCTTGCTCAGGTCTAAATCAAAGAAATAATATTTGTTTGATTTACAAACAAATACATTTCCTGCATAGTGTCTCAGCCTACTTTTACTACTTTTAGTATTTTTTTTTTTTACTGATAATATTCACATGTTGACACATTTCTAACGAACTAATTACATTTCTGAGGGTACCAACAAATCTGTCAAGGCACTTTTAGAATAATCCTTGTAGAAGAAGCAATAATTGATCTTTTTTTCCACGTTGTCTTTGCTTTACTTTGCTTTTAATTTAATCAAATTACATCTCAGGAGGAATGAAGTATTTTCGGGCTGTTGAGGGTACCAACAAATTTATCAATGGCTGTTTAATCATATGATTAAGTACCACTAGGTGGCAGCCGAGTGCCTTAAATCTCCCCTCACACGAGGAACACTTGTTTTATAGTTTTTCACAACAGAGTTACACTTTACAGAACAAACCACAAAATGTCTCTGTGTTGTTGTTGTTGTTGTTGTTTTTTTTTTGTCTTTTTGTGTCTTTGTGGTTGTTTGTGTCTCTGTTATTATTTTGTGTCTTTGTGGCTTTCTGTGGTTGTTTGTGTTTCTTTGTGGTCATATTGTGTGTCTTTGTGGTCGTTTTGGATGTTTTTGTTGTCGTTTTGCATATTTTATTTATTTATTTATTTATTTTGTTGTTGTTCAAATTTTTAAAAAATGACAGAAAAGTGACCACAGATCGTTTTGTCACCACTGACCACTGCTCTGGCTCCGCCCTTGATAAGGACATCTCTAAACATGTTGAACTGTTCTTTTAATGAGTCTAAAACATTTCCTTTGTTTTGTCGAGGTCATCCTTCCAGTGGAGCAGCAGATCGTATCGCTCGCCTCTCCGTGGTAATAACGTGCCGACTGCAACGAACAAGTCATGTAACATCTGTACATCCATTTAGGATCAAAGACTTAATGGTTCTGTTTGTTGTGTAGCTTCCTGTTGTTCAGGCTTATCTGTGAAATACAGCAGCCGGAGTCTGAAGGCTGGAAATAGACATTCAGGGTCTGTAAATGTTCACGCCACAAGCTGTCTGCTCTCTGTCTGTCTGAGCACCTTCAGCCTCAACAACAACATTATGGGAAAAGCCGTCTGTCTCTCGTTTAGAAATGTCACCATTTCAACCGGAGTTTATTATCGTGCTGCTAAACTACCCGACCGGATTACTTCCCCGTCATAACGACAAAACAATAGTTTCAACGTTGATAGTTTTATTGTTTTAACGTGATGACTTTCTCGTTGTAATGAGGAACCTTAATCGTGTAACGTCATTGTAATGCAATTAATAATAATGGCGTAGCTACCCATAATGTCTGTTACCACGGCAACCAACGTAGGCAGGTCGGCGATGTCTGAACACACCAAATCAGATCTGCTCGCTTGCAAATAAAAGTGCGGACCGTCTGTCTTCGTGATCCGATCTGTCAAAAACAAAAGCCAAAGTTTGGTACCGAACAACGAGACATTTCTCGGTAGTATAAAAGTTACCGACCTCAACGAAGTGATATTAGTACGTTAACCAGACGAGTCCTCAAACGGTACTGCTGCTGTGTTTGATCTAATATTGGTGTGTGTGTTGAATCTGGCCTCAGCTGCTTTGTTTTCCTACAAAAAAAATAAATAAAAAAAAGTCCGATCTTTTTCAAATTTCCGAAGCTCAAACTTTTAAGACAAAAAGGTGTGAAAGGTCAAAACCTGCAGCTAAAAACACTCACACACATCGTACATATCACATCCACCTGCTCCGCCGAGCTCGGAGATTAGCGTACATTCCTCCAGCTGACCTCAGACGATCAGACTGCTCCAACAATGGGGAAAAAAAGTGGAGGAAGGCGCGAAAACAGGAGATAAGTTTCTAACGTGTGAATAGAAAAATAGAAACAGACCTGATTTATTAGTTTCCCTTTAAATTACGGCTGAAATATATTTCTGTTATGAACAGCACGCACTTCTGCCAGCGGCTGTCTGGAGGACTTTAGGAGGATAACAAGTTTTGTATTGAACTGACATTCATTATGATGATTGATAACGTTCATCCATAACTTTTTAATTTGGAATAAAAAAAATAAAAAAATAAAAAAAATGAGTAGACAAAGATAATCGAGTTATTGCAGCGTTAAGAACCTGAATTTATTTTGCAGGAAATTGACTCTGTAAATAAAGCCGTAAATAAAAAGTTGATTTCAGTCGCTTTGCTTTGAACCTTTTAGACTTCTTTTGCGTCCGTTTAGCAAAGTTGTCAATTTTACAGCCGAAGAGGCCGAATGTCCAAATCCTCTGTGAGGGTTTAAAGTGTTTAAAGGGATTTCTGTGATGGATCACCTCAAAATCTCCCTGAGATTACCTGATCTGGACGTGACCCGCGTTTCATCCCTGTTTTATTACTCTGTGTGTGTGTGTGTGTGTGTGTGTGTGTGTGTGTGTGTGTGTGTGTGTGTGTGTGTGTGTGTGTGTGTGTGTGTGTGTGTGTGTGTGCGTGCGTGCGTAGCATGCGAGGCGTTGCTGCCGGAGATCAAAATCAACACGTTGCAAAGGAACAGTTCGCTTTTCTTTTTTTTAATGCAGTTTAGAGGATTTTTGGTTTTTGACCAAATATTTACACCAACATACGCTAACATGCTAAAATAAGCTGATTTAAATGATTGTTTTATTCTTTTTGTTTAAATGAGCAGCTTTACTGGGCTTCAGGCCGGAGATATATTTGTTTTTGAACCTCGCTATCTTCATATTTTCATTTCAAGTTTGAATTTGTTGCCAGATATTTAGTTTTGGCAGCATTTCCCATCGTGCGTGGACGTGACGGTCTCGGACTTGTCTCCGTGTCGTTTCTCAGGTCGCCGACCTCCATACTGCCCCTACAGGTCGTGTTTATATTGCATCTTGCAAACTCGTAGTTCAAATCAGGTACATCTCCGGCTTTTAGAGGTGCTGGCTGAGTCACGCTAACAGTTTCCCCCGGTTTCCAGTCTTTGTGCTAAGCTAAGCTAAGCGGCTCCCGGCTGTGGGCTTCATATCTACCGGACAGAGACGAACGCAGTGTCGACTTTCCTCATCTTTTTCGTCGCGTGAAAGCAAAATAATAATAGAAAACTATTTCTTGTCGTCACATTTAAGGAAAAATCTGCAAATCGTCGGGGAAATATCATCATCTTCTGGCTCCCGTTCATATTTTCTTCCTCTCCTCTGTGTGTCTGACATTATTCATGGTATTGGCTGCACAAACAAGCTGAGGAGATTACAGCAGCGCTGCTCAAACAAACACGGCGGAGTGGATCTGCCCGACGGCGGGATCATCCCGAGCCAGACGAACACACACACACACACACACACACACACACACACACACACACACACACACACACACACACACACACACACACACACACACAATCAAACACAAGCACACAAACACCGGCGGCACATCGGTTCAAGGCCAAGCAGCGAGTGTCCTTCTCTGTGTGTGTGTGTGTGTGTGTGTGTGTGTGTGTGTGTGTGTGTGTGTGTGTGTGTGTGTGTGTGTGTGTGTGTGTGTGTGTGTGTGTGTGTGTGTGTGGGCGGCCGGCCACCCGGTTTCATATCTGAATGTTCAATTAGAGTCAATTATCGTCGGCGCACGAACCTACGCAGGTGATAAAATGATGATTCAGCACAAAAAATGATTTAATAAAACCAACAGAGAGGAAACTTTGGAACAAATCGGTCATGTTGGAATCGTTTTTTCCTGTTCGGCCTTCTGCTACACGGTGCGCGTTGCAGCTCGGGGTCTGATAGTGAACTTATTCCTTTTAAACGTGATTAACAAATACAGATCAACTGTTTTTTGGGGTTTTTTTTTTACAAATGAGCAAATAAAATCTTGAATGTAATAAATTAAATAAATTCTCATTGAGGCATTACTATTAAGGAGGGGGGGCTATCAAAGAAAAAATCACACTAGTTCTGGAAAAACTTTCCACAGAATTAAATAATTAAATAAATACATCTCGGGCTTTTCTTTTCTTCATGGGAAGAACGCAAAAATTACCCACAATGCCGCGGTCCTGTGTTTACGTTAACTTTTGGTTGCGGCCTGTAACTTTACGTGACATTACGGCCTTAAACCTGAACAGATATTAATTTAAACTTTGTTGTTCCACGTCTTTCTTCGACTCCCTTCTTCGTCCTCTCAAACGTTTTAGCGAGTGTCGACGGACAGATCAACATTCCCAGTGTTTTGTTTCTGTTTGCTTTTTTCCCTCCGTTGTACAGCAGCCCCAAAGTGCTTTAGAGGTGATTTATAAATCAAAACAGAACGAGATGTTTTGTGTCGAGGATCTGAGCCTTGGTTTGGATCTCGAGTCTTCATCTCTACTGTGGAAACTATGAGACGCCAAAACAACTGCAAGGAGACTGGAAAGAGACTCAAACGTGTTGCGTAACTATAAAGAGACACAAAACAACTTTGATGAGACACTTAATGCAGTTGGCAGTAAAAAATAACAACAGATTGACACAAACAACTTGAATAAGACACCAAAACTACTTCGAGGAAACACAAATGACTATAAATCAAAACGCGAGCTGCAAATAAAAGCAAAACAACAACACAAAGATGACAACAAATACACACAAAACTAATACAAGGAGACATAAAACTATTACAAAGAGAAACAAATCGACCATAAAGAGATGCAGAATGAGAAAAAAAGAGAGAAAACAACGACAGAAACAGAAAATGGGGACGAAAAGACACAAACAACAGCAATAAGATGCAAAACTACCACAAAGAGACAAAATTATAAAGACGCAAAAAATATCAACACAGACAACAAAACGAAAACAAAATGGCGACACTGAATGATTTCAAAGTGGCCAGACGTAAAACCAGAAATATCCACAATAGCGAGATGACAACAAATTAAAAACAAAACGATTACAGAGACAAAGCAGTTATTAAAAGACCAAAAACAACTAATGAGAAGCAGGAAACAAAACAATCATAAAATTATGATTTAAAAAAACCAATCTCAAAGTGTTTGTGTTTGACTTCCAGGTGAGAAGCTGCTTCCTGTTGACTTCTTATCATCTCTCCAACTTTATTGGCGAAGGATTCCCGGGGGAACTTTTATTTCCTGAAGGCTTCACCGGCCTTAAAAGGCTTTTCAGAGACCAAAACAAAACAAAACAAAAAAACGCGTCTGACGGAAAGATTCAGCAGGTCGACAAACCTGTTTCACGCCAACATGAAACCCTTCAAGAGCAACTCAAGAGGGTGATTGATTTCATGGACCTAAAAATATCCAACCTTGTAGACTTGGAGATCGAGATGATGTCGTCAGTTTTTAGGCAATCATTTTTTCACATTTTGGAAAAATCAGCGCCAATAAAATTAAAAAAAAAAAAACCTGAATCAGCTAAAAAGTCCTTAATGTGTCACTACAAACTAGGTTTCTTTAGTCATCAGAGGAGTCGCAGTTTTTTAACACATTACAAGAAATAACTAAACAGTTATTTGACTTTTATTAGTTTTTTTGTTGTTGTTTAGACTTGGAGATAAGATTTTCCAATCCGAGTCGAGCTTTTTGCTCACGTTTGTTTACATTTAGGCAAATTTGGACCGATTAAAAGTAGCTGAATCAGCTATTAGCACCTCCTGTTCGCAGTGAACCCGTGAACGCACAGACAAATATCACCGGATTACTGTGATACTCAGGAAAACGTAAAAATGTGCCGATTCTCAGGCAACTTCTGCAGCATCTTTTTTCTCATGTTTTCAGAGCAGATTTAAGGATATCAAACATCAGGGACGATGACGCCATCTCAACGTTTCAGTCACACCGAGTGACTGAATTTGTGTTTAAAGGGTTTTGACTCAAATCCCTCTATTTTGTTTTTTTTAATTTTCATATTAACCCTTTAAGACTTTCCATTTTTGGAAAAACAGGAAACAGCTTCAGAAGAGTTCCCGCTCGTGCCTGCCTGAGTCCGAACACTGCGTCAGTTCCCAGTGATTGTTGACTTGTTTTCTCATGAACCTCAAGAAAGAGAAAAATCTCTCGTGTGCCCTCTGGGATCAACCCACACCATAAATCTGAGCACTCTGGCAAAGACAGGAAATGAATGTCCGTCTTTAAAAACTGCTTTCGTCGTGTACGTTCGCAATGAGAACGAATCACGAAGGTGGTGGGAAGAAGAAGAAGAAGAAGAAAAAAACAAAGCGGCGGCGTTACGCTGTGATGGGTGGGAGAGCGCTCGGACATGTGAAGGACAGGATGTGTCCACATGACCCCTTTAAACCCCTCCTGATGTTCCTGATGTGCCAGATGTAAACATCCTATGCCACAGTCCTGCTGCTGTTCATGTCGCACAAACAGGACGACAAGCAAAAGAACAATTTAAACAAAAGCAGGGCGTGAAAAGGGAAAATATTTACATCAACTTTTGAAGAGAAGCATTTGAGCTATTTGGTCACAGTGTTCGAGTTTCCTCCAGAAACCGTTTGAGTTAAAAGGATTAGCTTCAAATCAAATCTGCAGGCAAGAAAAAAAAACCGTCAGGTTACAAACGGGCTTTTCATAACTGCTGCAACATGAATATACAGGGAACCTTTTTACAAGTAGCTGCTTCTTTACACATCACGAAGCTGTTCAGCGACATTTTCATTCATTTACCGTCGGGGTTTTTGTGTCCTGAGATTTGACTCTTTGAAATAACCTTTATGTTCACTCATTTACTGCAACTCAGATTCAATAGTAAGCAGTTCATTGAGAAGCACAGAGAAGTTATTAATTCATTTAAAGTTTTGTGTTGAGGTTTATTACACCGAATTGTGACACAAAGATTTTTCATTTTTACTGCAAATGTATATCAGTTCCAAATATCGTTGTTTTTTTGTTTTTGTTTTTTTTGTCTACTTGATTAACAATAATCAGTCTATTTCCAAAGAAAAACAAAGATGTAAAAAAGTTGTATTTTCATGGAGCTGTTCAGACGACTGTTTGTAACGTGAGGTTTGTTTAACACCGTAATGTTCCAGCGGATAACGTGAGTTCGTAAACAATCCCGCATTCGGATTATTTTCTATCCATCCGTCCAGGTTCTGTTCCCACTCGCGCTGCGTGCCGGGTCGTGTTGGGGGTCACCAGCCTCGTATTTAGTGCTTCTTGACTCCGCCCTTCTTCTTACCGCCACACTTCTTGAAAACAAACAGCCTCCTCTCTTCACATTCCAGTATTCCCGGAGGCGCGATCACACGCGGCCAGCGCAAGCATGTCCGTGTGAAATTTGGCTAAACCACAACCCTCTTCCTCCTCTTCCTCCTCCTCCTCCTCCTCCTCCTCCTCCTCAGTCTGACAGGTTTCCAGGTTCAGAGGTTTTTAATGCGGAGCAGTGATGATATCCATCCAACAGCTTCAGTGTACATTAAGACGTTGACAGTTTTGGGTGAAATTTGGTGGAGATATTCGCGATCCCATCAGGATGAACTGTGACAACTCTGGCGGTTGTTTTGACTTTCCTTCTAGCGCCATCGTCTGGTCAAAAGTTTTCCTTTAGTTTAGGACCAAAGAGCTGCCAAAATAACGACAGTGCAACCGTCCTCGCAGACCGTTTGTAAAAGTGGACGTAGGTCTGAAAAAGTGAAGCCAATTGCAGAAGTGCTTTAAAGTGCAATACCACCAAGAGCCGCTAGGGGCAGGCTAAAATAAACCAAAAAAGGCAATACATTTTTTAGTTATTATGGTGTCGTTCACTAAATTCACTCTTTTTTTAAAAAAAAAAAAAAAACTTCAGACGGTCCATCTGAAAATAATTCCATGGTAAATCAGGGATTCGCGGGAAGTAGAGCTGTGGCATCAGATCACACAGGTGTTCCTAATAAAAAGGAAGCCGGTGAGTGTACTTTGAAAGTCAACAGCCTCCCCAGTCAAAGTCCAGAAATTACGCTGCTTCTCAGAGTCATTACTCACGCAGACATGAACCACATGTTGCTTTTCATCCATCAATCATCTCAGAAAAATCACAACAACAAAAAAACCAAGATGCTTCAGAAATCTCCCGAGGTTTCTTCAGTTCCCCGCGGTAGTTGTCTGTACGTCCAGTTGACCAAATGTAAACAAATACAGGCTAAAAACACGTCACATGGCATGTTTCCATCTGTCAGATGACAGCAGAAGGTTTTTTTTCCCTCATTGTGCTTCTGCAAAAGAACAAACAGAAAAAAAAATCAAATGAACCCGAGAGATCCGCTTTAAAGTACGAGGACGAGTTCACAGAAACACGGCAGGTGATTGGGGCTGTAATTATTACCCTGGGGTGACAGGGGGGGGGGGGGGGGCTAATGGAGTCCCAGTCGTGTTTCATCCAGTGTTGATTAATTGGTGCATTAGTCGCTAATTCTTGAATAATATACAGTATCGTCACATTTGAACGACATTCAGCTATTTGTTATTGACGCTACTTCTGTTTTGTCTTTTATTTGAATTCTTCTGCAGGAAAGTAATGTTGTTATTTACGTACATGAATCTTGTTTTATCAGCCAAGAACATCCAGGATTCAGCATGAAAACATTTCCTCTCGTGACTTACTGATATTCCCTCTCGTGATTTACTTTCTCGCCGACATTCAGATGAATCCGTTTTCTTAATGCTGCCCACGATTCATCAGACGGTCCCTCCAACGAACTCACTAACTTCAAAGTCCAACAGTTTCCCACCGTCCGTGTCCTCTCCGCTCGTTTCCCGCCTCCTCATCTGCTTCCTTAAATCTAATTGTCACCGTGTTAATTAACCCGGGATCATCATCAGCCTCCAAACATGGACTCCAATTGATTTTAATTTCATTTTCTCAGTTTAGATGAATGAAGCTGAAAAAAAAGAAAAGCCCTGACAGGTGGACAAACCGATTTAGACCACAAACACCCACGTGGATGGATGACTGAACACATGCAGAGCAAAAGGTTCATGAGGGCCAACAACAGAAATTAGACACAAAACAATGAAATGGGACGCGAAGCCTCAAGATTCAGATGCAAAATAACCAAAATCAGACTGAAAACAACTATTATGAGATTAAAAGATACAGAACGACTAAAAGTGCAAGTTTCATCGTCGGAGGTACAGAACGACGACACGTGATTGGTTCGTGGTTTTCTTGCATCATTTCTTATCGTCCCGGACTTGAAGACACTTTACAGGTTTTTTTTTCCTGGCACGTCAAGCTTGCCTGTATTTAATTGGCCAAATCATTCTGTTGTGGACTGTAAAAAAAAAAGAAGAAAAAACCTGAACCGGGTTCAACTTCCTGTCAGTGTCGGCCGCGGCGGAGTGAAAGCCACGGAGCGGATTAATGTTGTGGAGATCAGAGCAGATCGGTTTGGACGGATTTCACAGTGAAACGTCTGATTAGGCGAAACGCTCATCGTCCTCTCGACACGACCGACTGCACACAATGAAACGTCCTCACGTGGAGCTCGTCAAACCTCACTTCCTGCTCAGCTGCCAACTCGCATCGCACCGATTTATATTCCCAGATTAACGGGAAGGCGGAAGTCCGCTGTTTCCAAAATATCACGAGTTTTGCAGGTGAAACTAGAAACTGAAGTTTAAAAAAAAAAATACTAAACACAGATTTCTTGAGTGTAATAATGTGAAGAGGCTTTGAATTGAATCTGCAGGACTTCAGAGAACAACGGTGCGAGGTTGTGTCACGTTTCTGAAGAGCTCTTTTCCATTATTTCCAGCTCCTGTGGACGCGACACGCTGAGAAGTCAAACATGCAGAGAAAACGCCGAGAGGTGACGACTTTTCTCTCCGAGGAACAAATTCTTACCGACAAACTGCAGCGAAACGCAGTTAATGTACGAAACCATCTCCACGCAGCATTAAGCAATTTAGAGATCATTCATCGTCTTCTTTTTGGGAGTCTACATACTTAATCTGTCTTTTTTGTATTCTTTTTAAAGAAAGATGTCTTTTGTTTTTTACTTCATTTATCTGACGTCCCTCTGAAAGGGACATTTATCAAAAACAGCTTGTTTCAGCTCCGTGACAATAAAGAGTTATAAACGAGGTTATATGTGTTGAGATGCGTCTCCGCTTTATTCAGGACTTCAGTGTGAGGAAATATTTAAATATTTATCTTGTTTCGAACTCCCAAGTCTGAGTCGGAGCCTCTATGTGTTTGTTTTAAGTCTTTTTGTGGGTTTTTTTTATTCCATTTTGGCTGTTTTGAGTCTCTTAATAGGTTTTTTTTGCGTCTTTTTGTGGTTGCGGTAGTTTGGTGTAGATTTCATGTAGTGGACAACAGGGAACTTTAATGTACACTTCTTCCAAAAAAAATGTAAATATTTGAATCTGTGAGCATTTTGAATCTTTATTGATGCTGTTTTTGTCACATTTTCTTTTAGGGTTACTGCTGCAGCAGTTTTCTCTGCCGTGAGTTTCTCTGGCAGTTTTATTGATAGTTATCCCGCGGCTTTTTATTTGATATTTTTTTCTTTTGGGGTTGCAACCTTTTTAAGTGAAACATTATTGGCCATATATAGACCACTACTGTTTCAGTACTGTAGCAGCAGTGCATCAGGATTTTCTTTCCTCCAGCTGGAATGAAACTTGCTCAAAATATTAAGTGGTTGTTGGGAGTGTTTCTGATTTTTTTTTTTTAAGTCTTTTTGGACTGTTTTGAGTCTCTGTCCTTTTTGAAATCTCTTTTTGGAGGTATTTTGCATCAATGCAGTTACTTGAGTCTCTTTGAGGTCAATTTAAGGTCAAGTCTCTATATTGTCATTTTGTATTTCTATGTTTTTTTTTTGGTTTTTTTTAAACACTTTGTTGGTCATTTTGGTTCTCTTTGGTTTTGTCTGTAGTCCTTCAAAAAAAAAGTATTTAGGGGCCCATCTGACCACCCGGGGGCCCCTGGGCCTGAGCCCTGCAGGCCTGTTCAGAAATGAGTCAAGACCCTGAAAAATACGGTCAATAAACCATTACTTCCAAAATACTGCAGGCCATATTGTTTGTTTTTTGACTGCTAGTTAATCAGATAACCAAAATCAACAGAACATATATTTCCTGGAAACTGCAGACTAAAACGTCTCAGTAGAATCTTTGGATTTCTGTCTAAAGGTTTTGTGTTCTCGCTGCCGTGTTTCCTCTGTAGCTCCTCACACTCGGCCTCTCGGTCTGTTATTATTCCAGTATTGAATTACTGTATATTGAACTGCCCAAACTGGACCCGGGGAGATAATGGAGAAGCCCAGCGGACTGAGCAGGATAATGTATAGATAATTAAAGTACAGTAAAGAACTAAACCCAAGAGGGCAATAAGTTGGGATTTATTTACAGTCTCAGTGGCAGAAAAAAAATAACCAATACTCCTGGAACAGAACTAATGATGTTTTAAAGAGTCACCACCTGCAGAGATCCATACGGGACTCAGCTGCAGGAGGAAAAAGATGCGGACGGATGTTTATTTGTCATCATCATTCAGCCATATTGTTAGTGTGCAAAACTATAATGATGATCTGAAGTCGAAGATGACGCTTGACGTGGGAATAACAGGCCTGAAAGCAACCTGAGGTTCAGTCTGTGGAAACTGCCAACCTTAGTTTTAGTGTAAAGCCCGCTCTGAAATCCCAATGGAAGCAAAATGACAACAAAGAATGGAAACTGATGACAAATTGAGCAAAAGTAAACACAAAATGAAGACAAATAAATGTAAAAACAAAGACTAGAAAAGATGATTTCTTGGTGCAAAACGACTGCAAAGACACAAAAAATAAGTAGAAACTAAACTCAGGATGACCAGAAAGAAAGAAAAATAAAAAAAACTTTGATGACACAAAAAACAGACCAGAAACAGTCAAACTGACCACAATGGATAAATGGTATCGAGTAACAAGAGACGAATGAAACACTGCAAACTGAGACACATTTACTACAAGGAGACGAAAAAATAGACTGAAGGGAAAACAAACCATTGAAAATTAGATGCCAAGCAACTACAAATGAGCACAAACTGATGCAGAACTGCTCCAAACTGAAACAAAATGACTGCAAAGACACAAAATCAGCATTAAAAAAAGACTAATAACAAGAAATAAAAGGAGAATTAACACAGATGTAAAAAGAACCAGAAACAGAAGCAAACTGGCTTCTGACACACAAACGAACAACCAGAAGTAACAGATGAGAGAAGAGATGCAAAAAGTCATTTCATTTTAATGAGTTGTTGATTTTAACAAGAAATACGACAATTAAAAGGAGTTGCTGCAGAGTTTGCTGGCAGCTAATTAGCATCTGTTGTCGCTGTAGACCAAAAAAACAACAATAAAAAAGTAGAAGATGCAACAAAATACACTAAATTCACGGCACGATAAGATGTGATACAATAAATACGAGACGATCGTTGTCGGTGACGTATTTAAAGCTTCCGGCAGGTTTTAAACCCCAAAAAGTCTCCAGAGTTTCTTTAGTTTGTGGGCGGAGTTCGATTTGTCCACAACTTTAACGGAGAAAATAGAGAAGTTAAAAAAAAAACCTTCATAAATGGTCTCATCAGCTGTTTCATCTTTTTAAAGTTTTAAAGTAATTTTTCTTTTTTTTTCTTATTCTCTGTTTACTTTGAAGTTCAAATCTAATGCAGGTGTTTTATGTTGGTTTGAATTGGAAAAGAAAAATGTTTTTTACTTTGGTGACATCATCCTTTCAAATGGTTAAATCTGAGCTCTTATCGGCGTAGCACACCGAGCCTGGATTATGTATCACTGCCGGCGTGCCAGCGTGTGACAGCTTTCATAATCACAGTGTAATAAATCCATAACTCCCCCCCCCCAGACAGCCCCCCCCATCAGACCAGACTATTACCCACCATTGTTAAAACCACAACATTATGTAATCGTCTGCATCGGCAGCTGGTTCAGCCTCCAACATGAAGAACGCAGCCGGGCACAGTCGTGCATATAGATTGAACATTAAGATACTAAGTTGTAGCCTTGTAAGGCTGCAGAGTCGAGAAAGAGGAGGCGGGGGGGGGGGGGAGGCGGGGCGGGGGGGAGGCGGCCGCTGAAGGAGGAGGAGGGTGGAAGGTTCTCGGGAAGCAAAAACCTGGTCCGGAAAGATGTGCAGAAAGTCTTTGAAGTTTTTCCATAAAACTGCAAAATGTTCGTTAATTTCAAAGCAGACAACAATAAACGAGATTTGGAGCAGGAAGTGACCATATTTGGATGAGCTGGAGAGGGGGAGGGGGGAGTAGGTGGATCTGACTGATCTGATCGGAAACCTGACGATACTACGTCCCGCCCACCGATAGCTGTAACCTGACTGCACCACAGGCCTGTCAATCAAACAGACACGCCCCCAAAAACAGGTCTTCTTGAATCTTCTTTTCTAATGAATGAGGGATTATTTTCAGATGGACCTCCAGAAAACTAATAAGAAGGAGTGACTTTAGCTAACAACACCGAGATAACTGATGGACACATTTTATTCACTTTGGATTTGATGAGAGAAGTTGAATGGGAGTCTATGGAGCCGGAGGCTTTTTGGAGACGACCTCTAGTGGCACTCGCTGGTATTGCAGCTGAAGACACTTCTGGATCAGAACCATTTTATTTAGAGCCAGAAGCTACGAACTCTTTTATATTCAGCTGATGGTCTGAATGTGACCTAAAATGGAGCCCCGCCCACTTGAGAGACGCTTTTGTTTTTTTCGGTATCCGCCTGCAGGAGTTTCTCACTTCCTCCTTTGTTCTCATTACAGAAAAAACAAGCCCCGCCCCCTCTGAGGTGATCAGGTTGTCTGCACATAAACACATTAATGTGGCACAGACTCCCTCCATCAAACACAGCTGCATGTCTGGTCACAATAAAAAGAAATCAGAAGCTAATCAGGTTTAATTCAGGAGTTTTTCTCTGGTAAACAGTGATGAAGATGACGAAGAAGATGATGATGTGACAGATTAAATCAAAGAGGAAACTTGTATTATTAAATGTAAAAGCATAAATTACTTACTGTATTAATCTTCATGAAAATATAGGACATCAAATACAGAAATTGTCTGTAAAAAAACGTTAAATTTTTTTAAATTCATACACCATAAAAAATAAAAAGATATTTATTGATTAAAGACAATAAAATCAACAGTCTTTAATGGTTCACTCACTTAATAATAAGGTTGGAAATTGTTGTTTTTTTATTCACGCTTTAAAGATTAATGTATAAATATTATTACATTTATTTCATATAAGTCTTTAAGGTAAAAAGTCAGAAAATAGAACTGAAAACTGAAATTTAAATGACAAAATGATATTTTGACATTTAAATAAACCTCAAATTTTCAAAACTTGAAAATGAAACCATATATACATGATTATTATATTATATTGTTTTTTATTGTTCGTCTTCAACATGTTTAATTGTCAATCATTAATTCTGACCAGCAGGCTCCACTTTATGTGTGTGTGTGTGTGTGTGTGTGTGTGTGTGTGTGTGTGTGTGTGTGTGTGTGTGTGTGTGTGTGTGTGTGTGTGTGTGTGTGTGTGTGTGTGTGTGTGTGTGTGTGTGTGTGTGTGTGTGTGTGTGTGTGTGTGTGTGTGTGTGTGTGAGTGTTGGGGGGGGCTGGACTCTGAGCACGAGCCTTTATAACAGGTCTGCAGCGAAGCTCGTGAGGTTTTCATCGGGGGAGTTTGTGCGCAAAGGAGGAAAACCACATCTGGATCTTTTTGATTTGGTTTGTGATTTTTTGGGGAGTTTTTCCTCTTTTGTGATCATCCCGTCCATGTGGGAACCACCGGGCGGTCTCACCGACACACTCCCCGCTGCGGACGGTTACGCACAGGAAGGCGGGCAGGCACCTCCGCGCGCGCCTGGAAGGTGAAGCGGGCCACCATGCTCTTCCCCTCGGAGAACTCGTGCAACATCACGCGCCACAACTGCACCGAGGAGTTCAACCTGACGCGGCAGCCGGAGACCGGAGCCGCCGCCGCCGGGAACATCAGCGCGAGGAGCAACGACACCGACCTGTTCGGACGCAACGAGGATGTGGCCAAGATCGAGATCACCGTGCTGAGCCTGGCGTTCCTCGCGGCGGTGGTGGGGAACCTGAGCGTGCTGCTGGCCATGTACCGGACGCGGCGGAAACCGTCGCGCATGCACCTGTTCATAAAGCACCTGAGCCTCGCGGACCTGGTGGTGGCCTTCTTCCAGGTGCTGCCGCAGCTCTGCTGGGAGATCACCTTCCGCTTCTACGGCCCGGACTTCCTGTGCCGCATCGTGAAGCACCTGCAGGTGCTCGGCATGTTCGCCTCCGCCTACATGATGGTCATGATGACCTTTGACCGCTACATCGCCATCTGCCACCCGCTGCAGACGCTGCAGCAGCCCACGCAGCGCGCCTACATCATGATCGGCTCCACGTGGGCGTGCAGCCTCGCGCTCAGCACCCCGCAGTACTTCATCTTCTCCCTGAGCGAGGTGCGCCCCGGCTCGGCCGTCTACGACTGCTGGGGCCACTTCGTGGAGCCGTGGGGGCTGCGCGCCTACATCACCTGGATCACCGCCGGCATCTTCCTCGTGCCCGTGGTCGTGCTCGTGGTCTGCTACGGGTTCATCTGCCGCGCCATCTGGAGGAACCTCAAGTACAAGACGCGCCGCAGGAAGACCGGGTGCGCCGTGGCCGAGATAGCCAAGAACGGGATCCTGGGCCGGAGCTCGGTGAGCAGCGTCAGCACCATCTCGCGCGCCAAATTACGCACCGTCAAGATGACCTTCGTGATCGTGGTGGCGTACGTGGTGTGCTGGGCGCCGTTCTTCACCGTGCAGATGTGGTCGGTGTGGGACGACACCTTCTCCTGGGACGGTGAGTCTGCTGGTTAAATGACGTTCAATGAATCCGAAGCGTTGAAACATCTGATCGGACAGATTCCATTTGTTGGGGCTCCTGGTCACGTGTTCACCAGCTCTGCTCCTTGTTTCTCTTCTAACTTCTCCTCAGAGGAGGAAGAGCTGTTTACTCCAGTAAAAGCACCACACAGTGAAAATACTTCCAAGTTCAGCAACATGTACTGAAGAGTGTGGAAGTAGCTGAAGATGGAAACTGAGAGAAAAACCAGCAGGGAAATCCTGCAGGAAGTTTCTGCTCCGATTCGGCTTCTTTATTCAAATTGGATCTCAAAATGTTTTAATAAAAAAAAGTGAAATAGTTTTTGGAGCCGTTAACGACCACGAATGATCGCTGAGATAACAGCACACATGGAACACTCCTTCAAATCTATGATGATCATAATAATCATAATAACAATAATCATCATAATCATAATAACAATAATCATAATAATCATAATAATAATAATAATAATAATAATCATAATAATAATAATCATAATAATAATAATAATACAGGTCGAGGATCAAAGTTTCACTGAGAAACTGCTTCACGTGTTTGAATCACACACACACACACACACACACACACACACACACACACACATACAAATGTTTTCCACCTGTTCTTTTTTTAATATTCGGCTCTAACCTTCCCTTCGATAAGTTCGGAGTGTTTTCTCGGGTCGGCGGAGGATGAGGAAACCTTCGGGATGAATCTCTGCGTGATGAAACTCTCCAGGTGGGCGAGCGGCGGAATAAGATTCATATCTTCGCCTTCATCGCACCGCTCTGCACACGTGTGAGCTTTCATCAAAGATATATTAAAAGATATGTCAGAGTTTTTTAATCAGTTTGAAATTGGAATATTTTCCCTTTTTTGCTGTGCGACCTGCACATTTATACATTTAAATAATAATCCAGACGTCAGCACTCAGTGCAGCGAGACGATGTTTATAATGTTCCTACTTGAATAACTCAACTTCTTTTATACAAAGCGCGCAAATAAACACCTCCGTCCTCTGAAGGGAAGCGTCATCGAGATACATAAACGAAGCATATTTTGGATGAGCTGGGGAGGAGTCGGAGGATACTAAGCCCCGCCCACCTATAGCTGCACCACAGGCCTGTCAATCAAACAGACACGCCCCCAAAACCAGGTCTTCTTGAATCTTCTTTTCTAATGAATGAGGGATTATTTTCAGATGGACCTCCAGAAAACTAAGAAGAAGGAGTGACTTTAGCTAACAACACCGAGATAACTGATGGACACATTTTATTCACTTTGGATTTGATGAGAGAAGTTGAATGGGAGTCTATGGAGCCGGAGGCTTTTTGGAGCCGACCTCTAGTGGCACTCGCTGGTATTGCAGCTGAAGACACTTCTGGATCAGAACCATTTTTCACAGTTCTTGAGGGTTCGTCTTTCAGCAGCTTGTTTCTACCTGCAGGGGGCGCTAACTTAAAAAGAAAACAAAAAATCTCAATGTTCCATCTTTCTACGTTAGAAAACACGAATGTGGAAGGAGGAAAAATAAATGATGTGGGAAAATAATCAAAGGACAAATGAATTTTGTCTCGCTATTTATAAAAAAAACAAAAAACCCTGATGTGGAATGCAAAATGAAATAAACTGTATAAAAATCATTTCCTCTAAGATTCCTCTGAAATAGTTCAAAGGGCTTTGAAACTCTCCACATGTACACCAGCAAGTTTTCATAACTTGAATGAAATGAAAGTGTGATGAAAAAAAAGCCAGAAGAAAAAGCCGCGTGAATAAAACCGGCGTCGTATCAGCGTCGCCGTCCAGCCGGCGGGTCGTCGACTCGTCTCCCGGAGAGCGGCGCGGTAAACACCTCGGATCGGCCGTGGACACCTCGGATCGGCCGAGGACACCTCGGATCGGCCGTGGACACCTCGGCTTGAGCCTCGTAAATCTTTCCCTTCTTTGTTCCGTCCGCAGACTCGGAGAACGCCGCCGTGACGCTGTCCGCCCTGCTGGCCAGCCTCAACAGCTGCTGCAACCCGTGGATCTACATGATCTTCAGCGGCCACCTGCTGTCCGACTTCGCCGACAGCCTGCCGTGCTGCCGGCGGCTGCGCGGCCGGTTCCGGCACCAGGACTCGGACAGCAGCATCCGGCGCACCACGCTGCTGTCGCGCCTGCAGGGTCCGCGGCTCTCCGAGCCCTTCAGGGAACTCAGGAACGGCCCGCCGATCCCGTCCGTGTCCTGACCGCCGCCAAGCAAAACTCCCCGAGTGTGTTTGTGTGTGTTTTCATGCGCCGAGCTGGCGGCAGCGAGGGAAGGTATGATCTCACCTGGAGGGTGCGGTCACACCTCCCATTTGTTTTCTTTGGTCCGATTCCGGAGTGGAAAAGTTGCCCGATGCTTTTTCTGTCTGCTGTGATTTAAACGTCAGCATCCGTGGAAACATCTGGATTTCATGTCCACGTACGAAATGTCTTCGTACCGGCGAACAGACACCTGAACTCCGAACACTCTGCAGGGAGAGTCAAATTCACCCTTAATTTGGTTTGGAGAGTTTTCACACCGTGTGGAGTTTAAACAGCAGCAGGTGTTTAAATTCGGGACTTTGAAACGTTTCAAGCGAGTTTGCGAGCTTTAATTTAAGAATAAAGTTTGGTTTTATTCTTTGTTCTTCGTATTAGTAGCAAACAAAAGACCAAAACGAAAATACTTTCTTGGGGTCCAAACGCTTCCGACTAAACACGCAAATCTTTACAGAAACAGTTTCAGTTCTTCAATGTTTTTTCCTAAAACTGGTTTCTGTCGATTTGAACAAACAGGAAGAAATCGTGCATTCGGACTATTTTCAGCGGTGGATGAATCCACAACATTTGGCTTTTAGAGGCACATAAAATAAACGTTATTGTGACGTAAAGTGAAGCGTTTTTCACCCTTTTTACGTATGAAATTGCTTCGTGGCGGCGGCTGGATCCGAAGACTTAAGATTTGCGTCTTTACTTTTTGCACATTGCGATTTTATCTGACCACTGCCAACACGAACTGGTCCAACGCGAACCATCAATAATCTGTAACTGCGTTGGTTTCCAGCCGTCTGCTGCCCTCTGGTGGCAAAAACACGGTTACTGCAGCTTTCTTTTTGTTTGTTTTTCTGCTGCGGTTGACTTTGCTGTGGCACGCCACCTACAGGTCTCTGATTTATTAGGGTTTGTGGTTTCTGCTTGGGAACATCACAAAGTCAAACTATTCAAATTTAACCCTTTTCTGCAGCAGAATATTTGAGAGTTTACGTGCCTCCATTTAACGATCAAAAACTGTCGTTAACGGCTTAAATTGAAGAAGACGCTTGTACCATCCAACGTATGAGCATAAATTATTTAATTTATTTATCTGAAAGAAAATCTAGGACATTTAAAACGCAAGTTATTTGGAAAAAAGTAACTTTTATTATTTAATTAAACATTTTATTTACATTTAATTTAGTCTCTGTCATTAAATGCTTTTTTTATTGATGAAAAACAATGTTTGATGCCTTTAAATGGTCTTTGATGTACACACACACTTAAAGTAAATAAAAAAAATAGTAAAAATAAAATGTTACAATAGCACTTCAAACTTTCCCATCTCCTATATTTGTATCTTAAAAGCTGTTAATAATTTTGACATCTGTATTTACATGATACAGACTTTTGTTCTGGTTAATTAGCAACTAATTTCACGTGTAAACAAACCGTGGACGTCGGCGTCCATCCACCAGGGGGCGCTGCAGGAAGGGGTTAAAGATGAATGTAGATAAACGAGTCATGGCACTTTTCAAAGGTACTTTTTTGATTAATTATTGATTCATTGTTTGGTCCATAAAATGTCAGAAATTTGTGGAATATATATTTACGTGTTCAAATTCAGTTTACTGTTAAAAGACAACGAAAACCAGGAAATATTTAGTGAGAGGTGTTAAAATTTGAACAGTTGAACTCTAATTAACTTTGTCGGAGTACTATGTTATAAATTGTATTTGTAATTTTAAAGTCTGGAGGTGTAAATATTTGAACTCCCTTTATATAAATCATATTAAAGTTAATGTGCTCTTAAAAGTTTAATATTCAGTGTATGTTAATGGTATTTAAAAGTGCACTTTGTTCAGTATACGTAATATTAAACCTTGTGAACGTGTTTTCTTTATCGTGTCCGGTTGGCGTTTAGTTAATGAAGCAGCTTCGGCTCGTCGAGACTCATTTCCAGGCGTTTTGTTGTTGATGTTGAGAATATTTGACCAACGTAATGTATTCTATCTTCTATATGTTGTTCTAATATATGTTGCACATGTTGTAAAGGACGATAAAACGTGTTCCTTGTATCCTCGTGTGATGTTTGACTGCTTTCTGTTGGTTGCGATCCGGGAATTTGTCCATTTCGAGCTACGACGTGAGAAGTCGTCCGTACGGTGCGCTCAGCGTTCAGGAGGGTAAGTCGTCACAACGCTGTTGCCGGGCAACGGCAACGTGGACGGGTTCGAGCAGCCGGGTGACATTAGCAAAATTACAGAAATGAAGCCGTTGGAAAAAAATATTCAGAAACATTTAAATTACAAAGAAAAACGTATTTGCTAATTCAGTAAATTCGACAACTTACCACCCCGCCCTTTTTCACCTTCATTATCTTTCCATATTTCACCATATTAAACAATCACCTTTCACTTTGTACATTGGTATTATAATAATATTGATGATGTCTTATCGGGGGCTGCAGACTCTTATTTTGACGACGAAGTATTTTTCCATTATTCAAATTTTATTATGAATAAAACAAAACAAAACAAAAATTCATGCATGATTTCTTTTAACAGCCGTTGAATCCTGTGAATCTTACATAAGGACGATGATGCAACAGGTGCAGCAGCCACTCACGAGATTTAATTGAGTGAAGTCATCTGTTTGCTCCTGAACGTCGTCCAAGAAAACGGCTGAAATTAAATGGAAATATTAAAGCTGAGGCTTTGGTGTCCTTCCACTAAAAAACACAGCTACGGGATTTTATTTTCTCGATGCGTCTGAACTGGAAAGAGAAATAAAAAATAAATTTAAAAAAAAGCTGCAATCACTCATTTCATTATTTTTTCTTTTATTGTTTCAGGAAAACCGAGAACCTGAAATCGAACTGCTGACGAAAGGGAATTTCATCATTTCCTGCACTCTAGTAGTTGGAAAGCAGCTCCACAAACCTGAAGTTCAACTAGTTCCCCAAGTCCTCGTTTCACCCTCCAGGATCCCAGGAAATACAAGTCTTCTTGAAAAACAGCAAAATTACAAGAGTCTAACTGGTCTTGTTTTTTTCTCATGTGTTCCCCCCTCCGTCCACCAGAGGTCCTCGGTGTGCACCCCACTCAGCTGTCCACCACCTCACCTGCTCCCAATCCACCAATCAGCCTCCTCTGGACATCCACCTGTCTCCCTCTCACATGTTACCTGCCTGTCTGGACATGGACCAGCCGGTTAGCCTGCGCTGGCGTTAGCACCAAAGCAGCTCCTGCTTTTCTGACTCAACCGACCTCGACAACAACTTCTGTTTCTATGTGATCACCACACAAGGTACGAGTCAACTGGGGTCAGTTAGTTTGAGAGCAAACAAATGTTCGTAAATTACAGTTTTTATTTAAAATGTTGGTGATTACAACATCCAGATATTTTCTTTTCAGTAAAAAGGTGAGAATATAATATTCACTCGTGAGTACAGACACTCTTATTTCAATACCTATATATATTTATTTTATTAAGAATAATTGAGTGCAGCCGTTCACACACAACAAATCCTGTAAAACCCTTTAAACCAGGGGTGTCAAACTCATTTTAGTTAAGGGGCCACATACTTTGATCTCAAGTGGGTCAGACCAGTAAAATCGTAGCATAATAACGACAATATTTCTCTGTTTAAATCGTTGGTGAAGGTTTTTGGATGATAAACCGTGTTTTAAGGTCTTTCTACATTAAACTAGAAACATAAAGAGCAAAAACTCCGACGTCAGCCGACTGTTTCTCAGCCCGGCTCTCCTCTGCAGATTCCCCGGCACCGAGCGCTTCTTCCTCCGGAGCAGACGTCGCATTTACGCTGTTTTTGAAGCAATTACTGGATCGATTAAAAAAAAATAACAAAACGTTTGTACTCATAAACCTCCATATTCTCATAGAAATGCAATTTATGTCTTTCTGTAATTTTCACACTTAGCAAAGTCATCCGGCGGGCCGAGCCGGACTCCCTGGCGGGCCGGATCCGGCCCGCGGGCCGTATGTTTGACACCCCTGCTTTAAATCATAACTTCTACGAGTGACTAAAGGCTTTTGTTCACCGTCGTTTCCTACGAAAGGAATTTCAATTCCAAATCAATCACATTGTCGTTTTATCAAAGAGCTGAATGCGGCGACGCGGCGGGAGGAAGTGCATTGTTACAGACAGGAAGCGCAGATGAATGCGGCCAGCTTCCTTTTTGATTTATTTTTTTTACAAGGAGCACTTTTCATGATTAAAGCCGGAGTAGTTTCGGCTGCTTTCTGACGAACTGCAGGAGCTTTTAATGTTTGACTGGAAAAGAAAAAAAAAAAAAAGAAAAAGGGCTGATAGGATGTCGTCACCAGATACTTTACAGGTTTCTTTCATTTCCACAGATTTGATCTAAAACAGGATATTAAAGGTACTCAAATATCCAAAGTAAAAAGGTCTACGAAATTAGCATGTAAGCACCCTGTCAATTACAGGGAAATAAAAAGCAGTTTTATTTGTCTGTGAAGCAAAAACATTTTGTGTCTAGTTTAATATATCATTTTATTTTGTTTATTTGCTATTCAGCAAATGTTAGTATGCCAACGAGCTTTAATCTGGCTTTTAATTTATATAACAATACTGGAAATAACTGATCTTCACCTTTTGACCTTTAACCTGTATTGAACTGATGAAGCTGATGATGAAGATCCTAAATGAAGCTCCAGAATGAGCCTTTTTTTTTTGGGCGCCCACACAGGATGCGTCCGACTTCGTTCTGATCAGATTATGTGAACATCTTTCCACTTGGACTGTTTGTACTCTCCGTCGGACAATTAATTAAAACCGACCGGATGAATTCTTTCACGTTACATCTGCAAAAATACAGATAATTAATTACATAATTAACTTAATTTATAAACGCACTGATTCTTCTGAAAAACAAACACTTCTATGGGGTGTTCAGGAAACGACTTCCTCAGACGCTTCAAATTTGAAAGCTCTTTACGTCATTGGCTCCGCCCCCTTCCCATTTAGTGTGTTCAGCGTTTTCTTATTTTTGGACCGTTTTGAGTTCATCTGTTAAAATGGATAAAAGTAACATAAACTAAAATAATCGACTCCGGTGATGGAAAAAGTTGTAAAAATATGTCCTTCCTTTCTTTTCCTGCCAAATTTACAAATGCTTGATATCTTGATATTCCTGTGAGGGAGGATTATGAGATGTACGCCGTGTCGGATGGATCGTAACGTTTTCAGACGGAAACGACAACAGGAACAAATTTACAGGTGCATTAAACGCTGAAGGGACGATACTTAATCATCATCATATGTTTTTCCATTAAAGATATCATCAGTGTTCCTGCTGAGACAGAAAAGTGAACGAGGCTGCGACCACCCGTCCAAATAAATTCCACTTAACAATCATCATATTCTGAACAGAAACTACGTACTGTAAAAAGTTTTAGCGGTGAATCGCAGTGTAGCCGATGTATACACGAGAGTCACGAAAAACACAACAGAAGAAGAGCTTGTATTTTTATTTTTTTTACTGTTAGAACACATAAAGCAAAATGATAGCAGGATGATTTAAAGGGTCAATTTATTCAAAACACAATAATAATAATAATAATAATAATAAAACAAAAAACAGGGAGGAATTTAAACTATTAATAAATGTTGATTTAGAATTACAGAGGACAAAACGCTGCGAGGAATTACGTGGCGGACGCTGCTCTCTGGTGGTGAAACGGGGCAACTGCACCACCGAATGTCAATTTGTAAACATTTTCCATCCCTTTGCTGTTTTTTACTGTCTTTAAAAAAATAAAAAGTAGGGCCATTTTGTCTTTTAGAAACCAAAGATGTTATGTTGGTCACTTTTTTTTCCTTCTTAATAAAGAAAACACTCGTCATCTTTTTCACAACCTCCTCTCAGCCATGTCTCTCACGGTTACGCCTCGCTGGCGCTGGAGTACTTCACACCCGGCGAGATGAAGTCGGCCGATACGGCGTGCAGCTACTTTGAAGTTTGTGTGATATATATATTTTTTTTTTTTTTTTTTTTTTGTAGTTTTTTGAATAACAATTTTTTTTTTTTTAAGTTTTTTTTTTTTTTTACATTTGTAATTAATATTTAATTTGCTGGTATCTTCCTCTGCACAGACGGTGTTCAAAGTGGTAAAGGAGCATCCTCGAGTGATCCCAGACAGAGTTGGAATTTTTGGTCTCGCTCGGCTCGTTCGCGACGCTGAACTTGGTTTCCGAAAGCTCCATCGTCAAGGTGAGTCGGGGACGGAGGAACAGCTTCGATCATGTTGTTTCAATTTGGTTTTTTCAGAAAGCTTTTGTCTAAAGTTCGCGCAAAACGTAAATGACTGGATTTGATTGCGGCGTTCCAGCCTCAGTGTGTCGTTTCCATCAGCACCAACCGGCGGTATTTCCCGGGCAGGACGATGAGCGATCTCTCCTGAGAGCTGCTGGCGTACGTACTCCGTTTCACTCACGTGGTTTTTTGGGGTTTTTTTACCGCCGGATTTAACGCAGATATTTTACATGTGACGGCAGGAATTTTGACAAAGTACGTCTGGATGAGAACAACTACACGATCTGGAGAGACATCGGTTTTGTCGATTCTGGACGACCCCTCGAAGAAAATGGACATAAGTGCCGTTTAAATGAGACTTGAATTGAATTCCAGCCTGATATCGATGTTGATTTCTCCCAACATTCATTTATTACCAGAGCTGAAGGAACTCCCGTCAGCCTGAACTCTGTATTTGTGACACATTTAACGCTCTTCTTTGTGTTGGGCGTGAAAAATCGACTCGTCACGTTGTGCCTTTTATTTTGAAAATCTTGCCTAAAGCAATGATGCTTACGTGTACCGCTGATATTAATGTACATCGTCGGAAACAGATTTTTAGTTTTTTCTAATATTAGCTGGTACATTTTTGTTATAACACATTTGAGCTCGTTACTAAACCAACTCGTCTTGTTGAAACAAACTCCTCTCATAACAGTTAATAGACTTTATGATAGAAAGCTTTGTGAATGATTTGGTATCTAGTAGTGACAAAATACTTCATAAAAATATGGAAAATATATTTAAAGAGTTCTTGTTTTCGACTGCTTTCATTTAGTCAAAAGTTAGCAGCAGATAATTTTGAGTTATTTTAAATGAAATATCAGAACATTTTTAAATTTTGTCAGCAAAATTCTGATATTTTACTGTAAATAGCACGCAACAAACTTTTAAAGGTGGCCGACTCGTTTAAACTTCTGGGTTTATTTTCAAACCCCCCCCCCCCCCCCCCCAAAAAAAAAAAAAAAAAACATTTAAAAGACTGACTGGGACAATTTAAGAAAAACACAAAAAGCAACAAGTCTTATGAAGTCGGCAGCTGACGTGAGTTCAAACGGTTCCCAGTGAAAACGGCTTCAGAGTGTCTTTATAGAACTTTAAGATTTCACGTCACCTGAAGAGTCTTTTCCGTCCTTGTTCCTCCAGCGTGGGCGAAGCCGAGTGTGAAGAAGCACGTTTGGTGTTCGATCAGCGGCGCAGCGTGAGAGTCAGAACGAGCTCGAGCAGCCGGAGAGTCGGCCGGCTGATCGGGTGCTGAGGCGGCAGTTTCTCCTCGGCGCGCGACAGCTTCACGACGTACCTGGAAAGGGAAGGAAAACACATTTCTGTAAAAACGGATGCGAGACGTTGTAAATGTGTCGGATTGAATGATTGACAGGTCGTCGTAAAATCTGGAACCTGAACTCCTCCCCGAAGTGGGACCGCAGGTGCTGAGCCAGCTGGTTGTTGTACTGCAGACACGCCAGCAGGAGGCGACAGCGCTGGAACAGAAGGACGGACTGAGCGGGAGCCAGGACCGACTCCTGCAGGTCCGACAGGACCAGCGCCACCTGCTGGGCCTGGTAACTGACGAAGGACAACTGTAGGGAGGATGAGGGGCGGGGGGGCAGACCCTGGTGAGTGTGGCTCTTTATTATAATAATACACCAGAGAAAGTACAGATGTTTACCAGGTGAGGATGAGGCTGCAGGACTTGAAGGATCCAACCGACAGACAGGAAGCTGTCAGCAGAGGGACACCTGCTGGTCTGAAACACACACACACACACACACACACACACACACACACACACACACACACACACACACACACACACACACACACAAATTAAAGATCATCATTAAAGATTAAAGGACCGAGGACGGAGCCTTGAGGAACTCCGGAGGTGGAAAGAAGAGAAATTACAGTTGGTTCCCAACAGATGTCACCGTGTTGAATTCGGCAGTTGTAAAGTCATGAATTCAGTTGTGACCAATCAAAGTTGGCAGTGTTGTACAGCCAGTGTGATGTCATCAGGAAGGAGGAGGAGCTTTTTGCGCTGCCTGGGAACGAGAGGCTAAAACAACCAATCAGGACTCACCTCGTGGCCTAAAAGCAGCAGCTCGAAGAGCAGAGAGCAGGCGGAGTCCAGGTACTCGGAGAGTAAAACCTGAAGCTGCTGAGGAGATAAAGAAATACATTTAAAAAAAAAGGAAAAGATTTTTAACATGTTTTAGTGAACGTCGGCGGAGAATCAGTCGACCTCGGAGTCGATCGGAGATGTTCGGTCGGGCGTTCGTAGTTGTGGATCGCAGATCAAAGCAAGCAGCATTCTGGAGGCCAGAGCACCTCTGCAGGAAAAAAGACGTAATAATCACGGTTAGTTACATAAACTTATTTCTCTACATTTACTTTAATAAAAATGTATAAGTTTTCTAAAAGTAAAAAAAAAAAAAAATCAAGGAGAACCCAACCAAACCATTTTTTTTTTTTTTAAATGTCCTGCATATTTTCACCCATATTGAACAAAAATAAAACGGCTCATTCTTAAAATTAAAACTAATTATTTACAAAATGTAAACAAACATAAAAGTAACATGGCTCAACTTCTGAACTTGCCTTAGAAATACCACAATTTAAGTTTTCTTCAGTGTGAATCTAACACGGTTCAAAGTTGTCTGTTAATCCACATCTGCACTGTAACAGGAAGTGATGGGAGTTAATTCGGCTTACGTTTAATGCCCTTTAATAAGTAGACGAGGTTTAAAACCGCAGGTAAATCAGGGGCTTAAGTTTAAAACGAGGACAAACAATGTAGCATTTAACGAGACGAACAGGTGAGACGTTTTACCTTTTAGCAGACAGCAGGTTGATCCTGGCTGCTTCCACCTCCGTCTCTCTGAACATGACGGCGAGCGTCTGGACGATCAGCGCGCTCAGTCTGTAAATAAAAATCAGCTTAGGTTAAATGTGGATTCTTTTTTTTGCTTATATACCATAACACATAAAAAATATTTTGGAGTTCAAATCAAAGGCCTTCTTTTATTAATCTGGATTTTAAAAAAAAATTTAATTGACAGAATAAACAGATTAAAGTCCCCACAACATGCCCTAAACAAACACACACTGTGTATCTTAAAGTAGCTGATCTGCTGATTTTGTAGATATTTGTTTTGGCGTATACAATGAAGAATATAATGATTTGGAGTTCAAGTTTTTAATCTAGATTTTAAATTTGTTTAATTGACAGAGTAAACAGATTAAAGTCCCCACAACATGCCCTAAACAAACACGTGCACACACACACACACACACACAGTGTATCTTACAGCAGCTGATCTGCTGTATAGACTCCGCTGAGACTCTGACAGCCGTGAAGACTTTCCTCCAGAGTCTGAACCAGGAAGACGCAAACCTCAGCGGACTGAAACAGAACATGTTCAGAACACAGACGCCATGATTTTCATCATCTTGAACTCGTCCACGACCGAAAGATCTCCAGTTTATTATCACGTAGCGTTAAAAGAGCCGGAAAATATTCACATTTAAATGAAAAATGTACTCGAAACGATTAACAGACGATCAAAATACTCATTTTCTGAAGATGAATCTATTGATGGAGCGACGGTCGCAGCTCTGACGGTTTGTCTCCGTCTCACCTTCCAGAAGATCCGTCTCAGCGTGACGTCTCGGTGCGCCGCCGTCTTCAGCTCCTGCAGCAGCAGGTACGAACTCTCCACGCCGATCCCGTCCTGCAGCAGCTCCGAGATCAGCTGAGCGAACAGGTGAGCCGTCCGGTCCCGGCTGTTCAGAACACACACACACACACACACACACACACACACACACACACCATTCAATCACCACGACAACGTTAACAAGTGAAATATTTTCCATAAGTTTTTATGATGTTTATCATCACAGGAAGTGACGACGTGACTTTTTATGACAGTTGAAAAAAAAAATATTTCCCTGATTTGACATTTTTTTGCCAATTTACGCAATTTAAAAACTGAAATGTCGTTGGAGCAGCAGTTTGTTACCCGACGGTGGCGGCGGAGGAGTCACAGGAAGCGCTGCACCTCTGTCTGTAGAGCGGGTCCAACAGCAGAGTGGACCTCTGAACACACAAACACCCCGATGACAAAACTACAGAACAACAAACATCTGGAAAAGAATGAATTAATGAAGCATTTCTATTATTCTGATATTTATTCTGCTGAGTGGGCAGTTTTTCGATGGACTCTCCGTCTTCGCTCACGATGATGAAGCTGTTCCACGAGCTCTGCAGGTGGAGGTAAAGTCTGGACGTCTGTGAGACGGCGTACAGGTGAAGCTCCGCCTCCCTCTCCTCCTCCCCACCGCTCGCGCGGTCTCGTCTCAGCAGGCGAGACAGCGTCGACCCGATCGTCCTCGGTACCTGGGACACGACGAGGCCAATCACATCCTGTCGGTCGGTTTGAAGCAGGACGTGATTTAAAGTGTTTTGCGTGATGATCGTCGCACGTCGTACCTGACTCCTCTGGAGGGTCGTCGGGTTTTGTTCTGACGGTGATGGAGGTGATGTGGGTGAAGAGGACCAGGAGTAAAGGGAGGCGGACTGGGTGGGAGAGCGTGGGACCCTCACGAGGCCCAGGGTCTCTGGGTTTGGACAGGAAGCAGAGCGGATGGGCTTCAACACCGGCTGGAGCTCCTCCCGCATCAGCTGACTGAGACTCCTGATGGAGGACGTAAACAAAGGACACGGGGACTTTAGGTCTGCGGACCACCAGACCTAAAGTCCCCGTCCAGTCCGGGTCGGTTGGTTTGGTCCAGTCTGGTCGGTTGGTTTGGTCCAGTCCGGGTCGGTTGGTTTGGTCCAGTCCGGGTCGGTTGGTTTGGTCCAGTCTGGTCGGTTGGTTTGGTCCAGTCTGGTCGGTTGGTTTGGTCCAGTCCTTGTCATTTGGTTTGGTCCAGTCCGGGTCGGTTGGTTTGGTCCAGTCCGGGTCGGTTGGTTTGGTCCAGTCTGGGTCGGTTGGTTTGGTCCAGTCTGGTCGGTTGGTTTGGTCCAGTCTGGGTCGGTTGGTTTGGTCCAGTCTTGTTAGGGAAGGTTGAGGTTCGGTGCTGACTTGATTTGAGGGCCATAGAAAGTATTACATCAGAGAAGGTCCTCACATGTACAAAAAGACGTGTGTGTGTGTGTGTGTGTGTGTGTGTGTGTGTGTGTGTGTGTGTGTTTTAATTACATCCCAGCGGCGCCGAGGCAGATAAACACGAGACTGCGATTCACAGTTTCCTCCGTTTCCATCACACACGTCAGTTTTACAGCGCTTTGTTGTTGCCAGGCAACGAGTCGGAGCTCAGCGAGCGTAAAGCCGTTCAAACCTCCGTCCTCACGCTGCTTCCTGTCCGACGCACACGTCATCCACGCAGGACGTATCCTGGAGTTAATATTTATTTGAGTAAAATCGTGTTTTGCTATAAAGCTGAACTAATTAGTGATCGTTAGAAAAAAAAAATTAAAAAAATGAAGCAATACAATCAAACGTGTCAGAGATGTTTTGGTTGCGGCTTCTTAAACGTGAATATTTTCTACTTTTTCTTTCACGTTTGATAATAAACTGAATTTTCTTTGGACGAAACGTTTGAAGACGTCGGCTCTGAAACCCGCAGCAACGCCGACGTGATGAACCGAAGTAAGAAGCTGTCGGTGTTCGGAGGAGCAGCAGGTCGACGTGGCCCACCGCGCTAAATAAGTCATGAGGCCACCGGAGACGCCGACGAGGGTCACGACCTCACGCCTCGCTCACGACACCAAACAAACAGTTAGGGGTCGTCTGGAATAAAGAAAGAAAGAAAGAAATATAAAAAACCTCGTTACGGAAACTTGAACTTTCCTCCTGTAAAGCTTTGTCTGTCGCCATGACGCCCACCGAGAGACTCGGCCGGACACGGAGAACGGCAGCGGACAGTTTCATCGTAAAGAGCAAAAAAATAAATCACAATAAAAAAAAAGTGTCCGGCATCACGTGACGCAGAGAAAAGATGGCGACGATATTTTTGTTTGCGGATGTTTTTTAGGTGTTTTTTTTTTTTTTTTAGGCAGCTGTCAATCACGAGCAATCCTTTGTTGTTGTTGTTGTTGTTGTTTTTGGTGGAATATTTCCTTGAAGGCAGTTAAAAAGTAAGAGCAACCTCAGCCAGGCTCAGCTTTCATACACGGATATCAGCTGACCAACAGCAGACCTGAGTGTGTGTGTGTGTGTGTTCTTGTTTTACCCACGACGTGGGGACGTAGCGCTTGTTTTACCGCAATTGTGGGGACACGACTTCCTGTAGAGTCCCCGCAATGCAAATCAGGACATTTAAGGACAAAGACCAGGATTGAGGTCAAGTTTAGGTTTGAGTAGGGCTAGATTCAGGGTTCAGGTTCGGTTTAAATCACGGTTCGGATACGGTTAGATTCAAATCAGGGAGAACAGACATAAATCAATGTACCGTCCTCTGATTTGACAGAAACCTGTGTGTGCGTGTGTGTGCGTGTGTGTGTGTGCGTGTGTGTGTGTGTGTGTGTGTGTGTGTGTGTGTGTGTGTGTGTGTGTGTGTGTGTGTGTGTGTGCTTGTGTGTGTGTGTGTGTGTGTGTGTGTGTGTGTGTGTGTGCTTGTGTGTGTGTGTGTGTGTGTGTGTGTGTGTGTGTGTGTGTGTGTGTGTGTGTGTGTGTGTGCGCTCACCTCTCAGCAGGATATCCTGCAGGGAGAAGCAGAGACGGTTAGAGTTACAGGTAAAGATATCAGGAGAGAGAAATAAAAAGGACACACGAGCTCGGCTGTTGTCCGTGACGACGATCAGATCGCTGATTTCCACCCTGATTAAACTCGGCGGCTCCAATAAAAGCTACAACCTCGCTGCAAAATGACCTGAATGAGTGATTCTTTTTCCAGTTTTCGTGGCCCTGATTTCGTCCAACGACGTCTTAAATGTAAATTAAAAGTACGTCAGATTAACTCGAACGTGAACGTAAAACTTTTACAGACTTGGTGGATAAATCAAACAAACACTGAAACCGCAAGCGAGCGCCTCTACCTTCTGACGGGTGCGTTGTGGTCGGGCGGCGGCCGAGTCTACGGGAGAGCTCGGCCACGAGAGGAAGCCCCTCCCCCTTCTCTCTGCTCAGCCAATCGCGGCCCTTCTTCCTCGCCGGCTTTTCCGGGACGTAAACGATGCGTATGTGCTGGCAGCGTTTCCTGTCCTTCGCACTGAGGAATTCTGGGAGGTCGTTCACCTGCACGGACGAAACGAATGTATTCAACCGTGAGGTGACGAGCTAGCCTGAACCGGACAACAAAACAAAACTTTTTCATCTCGCAAAAATTTTCAAGCAAAAATCTGCAGATAATCGGCGTCTCGACAAGGAACATTTGCTGCTTTTTTTTTGTGGTCGTGTCACAAATGTGTAACAGAGTTTATTTTAAAGGTTTTTAGACTTTTGGGGGAAGAAAACCATAAATTTGAAGAAGTTACCTTCAACTCTGCAAAATTTAAGATATATATTTTTTTTACGATCAAAAACTGAAGGAATTGAACAATTTGATGATTAACTGATCATAAAAAAGTTTTACTCCGTAAATAAAAAAAAAATGTAAATAGATTTGCGTACATATAAATAAGATGCTTTGTTGTTTTTGTATTTTTAAATGCAGCAAAAACTTTTAACAAAATGTTTTTTTTTTTGACTGTTTTATGAATATTAGCAGCTCTGGATATGGGACGTTTGTGTTGCCGTGCCGACGGTCTGCGGTCCCGCACGGTCCCGTCCCTCCGGTGGAAGCGATGCGTTGTCGGCGTCGTTATTTATTCACCGGCTCGGTTTCCATTGCGTCGGCCGCGAGTGGACGAGGCGACCGGAGGAAGTGAGACGGACGGTAATCTGGCGGCTCGATGCAGACGGGATTAACTCCGTCAGGAAGTTAAACCTCTGACATAAGGAGATGGACTGGAAATCAGAAGCTCAGCCGAACGCCGACTCGTGTCACGTAGAGTCGTTTTGTGCCGAGCTGAAGCTGGAATCTCCTCCGACGTCTTTTTAACATTTAACATCCAGTAAAACAGAGTTTCTCTAAATGGCCGTCGGGTAAATCAAGAAAAAGGCGACGATCATATCGGAGTTATTTCAGGTCGATCAAAATGTCCCGCAGGTCATTTAAACTCAAATTGTTTCTCTATATTCGAGCCGTTTAGAAAGTAAAAGTGTTTCCCGAGTGCTTGTAATTTCTAATCTTAACATGTCATCGACTGCATAATGAGCTGAAGCTGATGAACGGATTCGATGACGAACTGCTGCTTTTTCTCCGATCTGTGATGGTTGTGGATTAAAAATGTTGGTTTTGAAGCGTTTCTGCGACAAAACAAAACAAATCCTAAATTAGATTCGTCACCTTTTTTTTTTTTTAGGACAATTAATAAATCCGATATCAGCTGACGGTACAAATAAAAGTTGCCGATTTCACTGTCGGCAACTTCCTGTTTTCAGTACATCGTCCCGCGTGTGGAAAACTATCGGCGGATTAACGCGATCCTGAATAAAAGTTCAAAACCAGAGGGTTTTCAGGCGAGTTTGTCAGCTGCACTCGGCGTGTTTTTATTTTCTACGACTTTCAAGCACATTTCTGGACGTTTAATACCAACGGACCTCAGACGCGATGGTGTGCTTGGAAACGTAAATCGATCTGTTATGAGCGCGGTGTGGTTTGAAGTTCGCCGAGCGTGAACAACAGCTGTAAAGTGAAACCTGTAATTCGAAGCGACCGATCTGTAATCTGAAGAGTTTAACGGGGATCGAACAGAAGCCGGTTAGTTAATGAACACAACCTTTTATGTGGCGTTAATTCTGTAAATAAAGATGATCTTTCACTGTCGATTAAATCAGATCAAGTCATTTGTTTTAGACCAACGCAGAACTTCTAAACATCCCGTTCAAATAAACGGTTCATCTGCCGGAGTCTAAAGTTCAAACTTAAAATCTTTCAAATGTCTTTAAATCATCTAAATCTCTCTCGTGGGAATATCTGCTGCTTCGGGGTGTCGGTCCGACAAAATAAAATAACACATTTGTAAATCAGTTTTTGAACTTTAGAAATAATCTGACAATTAAAAAAACCCAAAGAAAATAAAAATAAAATGTGAGTGCTGATGAAACAAAGAGACGGCTGAACGCTTCGGAAACACCAAGACGGAGACGATGAGTTGACAACGTCTTGAAGTTGGAAGCGTCGTCGTGAGTTCTGGGAAAAATTGAAGTCTGTAAAACTTTAAATTAACGAGGAAATAAATCTTTAAAACTTGTGACGTTATTTTATTCTTCCAGCTTGACTTCTGCTCATCTGCTGTTAAAGATGATTTTCACCGTTGACTAACAGATTTGTTGTCATCAACTTTGAACACAAACAATAGAAACTGACTTGACTTTTTTTTTTTTTTTCTTATGCTCACCAGCTCGATGTCGCGCACGCGCCTGAAGCTGACGGCCTCGGTGAGCGTGCGCGGCGGGTACTCCGCCAGGTACACGCGCTCGTCGCTCAGCACCACGTGCATGTACACCTTGTTGACGGTGTCCGAGACCACCACGCACGGCTCGTAGGCTCGGATCCGCTCGTACACCGCGCGCTCCGTGTTCCGCTTCAGGAAGGAGTCCAGCTTGACATTGCGGCCGGAGAGCGAGGTCCCGGTCCCGGGCCCGGTGCCGGTGCCGGTGGTGGTCTGGGCCATGACGGAACCGGTCCGCGTGAGGACTTAAGAGACAACTTTAAGGCATTGACCTCCACTTTGGGGCGGAGGAAGGAGGTCTGGTGTCGCTTTCCATCTGTTAAGTTCGTACTTCACGGTGAAGCGCTGCCGTTAACGGCGCCGGTTCCTCAGGAAAGTGAGCAGGTGAACTGCCGTTGACATGCTCCATCAGCGCACACCGCTCTCTGATTGGTCCGCCCCGGTGAGGAGGAACGCTGCTGATTGGCTGGAAGATTAATGGCTATTTTATAATTCAAAAATCAACGTTTCAACGTTAATTTCTACTGCGCATGGGCGGATTAGCCTCGTAGGCGGCTGAGGGGCAAAGATATCTGGTCGTCCCCCTTTTACCTCCGTTAAAAATAAATAATATAATAATCAATTAAGTAAAATAGTTGATAAAGTGAAAAAAAGAACAGATAGGAAAGTATTAAAAAATGGTACCTTTTAAATATATTAGTCACTCTGAGTCGCTTTGAAAGAGAAATTATATCCAATAATAATAATAATAATTTTTAATCATATAGAACTTTTAAGTTTGTTAAACTTAACGTCAGTATTTGTTTGACTGCGGTGCTGAAATTAGGATATGTTCACTTAAAAAAATAAAAGTAATTGATGGTTGTAGTTTTACTGGATTCCCGAGATAGATATTCATCTATATCTGATAATAAATGTACATCTTAATTATATTCTGAGTGAGAACCTGTTTTTAAATTGACAGTAAAATGTTTTGCAGTTATTTTCAGATGACTTGCAATTCCTAAATTCTACCACTAGATGTCAGATGTTAAATTACCTCAGACCACCAGTAACTGAACCCTTACACATTATTTAGTCGTCCCACATATCTTACTAAATATATTCACACATTCTTTAATAAATAAGAAAAGATTCTGTTATTCAAAGAGATTTTCGGTTTATCTGAACATGGAAAAATGCTGAAAATCTGTCGCTATGACCTTCATCATCCTCCTCCTCCTCTGCCTCATCTTCATCTCGGTGACCCTTTCTCACACTCTCACACACACACACACACACACACACACACACACACACACACACACACACACACACACACAGGCGAGGCGGTGGCTGCAGCTTTGAAGGGGAGCTTTGTAAAGGGGTGAAAAGATGAACAGCGTCACACAGGCCGTGTTGTTTTAGAGGTTTCAGTTCGTCTTTTATACAGAAAAACCGAGACGAAACACCGAAGAGGCTCCAAATAATCACAAGTTGGTGTTTGTTGATTTCAACGTTAAAAAAAAGAAAAAAGAAAATCACCCAAATTTTTGTGTCTTCAAATTTCTCGGCATGGAGACGAGATTCACGAAAACCCAAAAGCTCCAGAAAGATTAAATGAGATTGAAAACGAACAGAGTGAACAAAGAATTAAATCTGTGTACGCATAATGACATCCTTCATATCAGCTGAAAAACACATTCCTGGGTTTAGAAAAAGTTGTTTTTTTATTTTGCATTTAAAGCTGCACACAGGAAAATGATTTAAACACACACACACACACACACAACTCAGTGCCTCTGAAGAAGCTGTTGAAGTTATTCACATCATTATTAAGATTTCATCCCCAGATTTGTTTTAATTAACCAATTGATTGTTTGGGTCCAAAAAATTGCCATCAGAATTGTCCAATGTTTGTTTTAATTGCAGCTGATCCAACCTTAAAAATGATTCAGAAGTAAATATAAAGAAAAAGCAGCAAAACAACAAACAGGAAGTGGCTGCGTGAAACCGTTTTTAACAGAAATGTTCTGTCGACCAAATTAATAGATGTGTCGCTCTGTTTAGTTGAGAGTTGTTTCTGTGGTTCTGGTCAGCTGGGTTGTACTGTACTCCTTCATCATCCTCGTCATCTTCATCATCATCTTCATCATCATCTGTGTGTTTGTGTGCAGCTGCAAACAACAGCGGTGGGCTGAGCGCTCACACTGCCGTCTTTGTTCTGCAGAAGAAGAAGAAAACAGTCACATTTCCAGCACAGAGGGAGAATATAGCCTCATCACACACACACACACACACACACACACACACACACACACACACACACACACACACACACGCACACGCACACACAGGCTGGTGTTGGTTGGTGTTGACCTTTGTGGCATTTCCAATGATCGGGTTTGAAGTTCAAAAGCCAACAAATGGGTTGAACCACTCCACAGCTGTTTATCAAAAATCTAAACATAAAAATGTCAAGTGTCACATCATCTTCTATGTCACTACCATTACTGGGTTGTTGACTGGAGTTAGTCAACAGCCCAGTAATGGTAGCCTATAGGAGTTTATAGGCTAGTCACTACCATTACTTGACTAGAATTTATGGGATGCATAAATTATATCCATGACTATAAGTTCTTACATTATTTTATTTTTTAATAAACATGCATTAATGGAACACATCAGAAATCTATTGAGGTATATATTTATTTATTTTTAAGATGAATAGCCCATAATTTATACATACATCTTAATCAAATGATGCGTGTTTACAAGTACAAAAAAACAAAAGTCCAAACAAAAGACAAAAGAAACGAGAGAGGAAGATAAACGACAGGAAGAAAGAGCCAGAAATCTCTCCACGTGTGTGGGTGTTGCTCGTCCGTTTTCCGCCCTGACGGAGATGACCGAACAGAGCCGAACGGAGCCGAACGGAGTCGAACTGCGGCGACAGGTCCGAGCCGAAGCAGCAGCGACAGACTGACGAGCAATTAAGAGATTAAATAGGTGGATATTTCACGGTTTTAATAAACTACTACACAGCAGAGATGACGGCTCTAACCAGCTGGGAGCTCTGTGTCAAGTACGCCCTCTTCATCTTCAATTTCGTTTTCTGGGTAAGTGTCCAAATGTTTTATATTTCAGCTATATGTGTGTGTCTCTGTGTTTTATGAAAGTCATAGTTAAACTCCATTAAAAATCTGCATTTGTTTCCCCCCGCTTAACAAATAAAAAGAACTCGGCAGCAGGACGACAGGCTACTAGTAAAGGTTTCTATATTCACAATTTAAACTTTTAAGAATAATATATCCGTGAACCATAATTTAATATACGCCGAATTGAAACGCACCCTGATTTTATTTAAATTATACTCTCTAGGAAATATCTATTCATGAATGTACTTTGACTATTGATGAAAGAAACGTTGTTTTAAAGCTTTCTGCATGAGGTTTGGTGCTGGAAGCCTGTCGGTTCTCAACTATCTGCTCATTTTACGTGATAACTGTTCAGCGGAAGGAGACATCAGAGGATGCTTAATGACAGACCACATGACTCGGTAAACGTGTCAAAAATATCTTCTAACTTCCGACCGCAGTCGATAGTATCTGTTCTGTTCTGCCGAACAGTTATCAAGAGAGCAATGCACCAAATACCATGCAAAGATCTTCAAATTTAACATCTGTTAAGAATTGAAAGCATTTTTTTTTATCTTTAAATTACATTTTACCTGATTTATTTTACATGGAACTGATCCTCAAAGCGTCTGCAGAATAATATAGATTTTATTTTGATTGACAAAACGATTAATTAACTTCAGATCTATTGATCAATAAAGTCAACTTGTCTAAAGAAAACACTATAGCAGGGTTACAATAAGTATTATTTGAAAGATCTTAAATCCATATCTGCAGTGCCATATTTATTCTGTTTACCAACATTTACTAGTAAGTGAAAGCTTATTTATTGATTGATTTTATTTGTGTTTAAGATTTTATGATTGAACTTGTATTGATCTTGTAAGGAGTTCAGTAAGAGTCCAATAGGGGGCGTTAGTGAGTCCAACGTCGTCATTAAAGGTTGCGTAATCAGTCATTTCGCTTCCTCATTTCTAGAAAAATGTCTTGAGTGGTGAGGGGGAATTTAAGGGAAAAGAGAGAGAGAGAGAGGTCAAAGGTCAAATCCCACCAGAAAAGAAATGAGAAAAAATAATCCCACATTTAGGAACTATTAACAGTTTTAGACCTTTTAGTTTTGTATGTTTTCAGGTCACTTTTGTGCTCCTTTAAAAGAAAATCAGTAATTTTTGCACTTTTTTTTTTTTTTTTTAGCAGCAATTATTTCATTTTTTTTCCCTGAAGGCATTTTCAAACAGAAAGAGACAAAAGAAACGGGAACGGAGGAGATAAAAAGAGGCTTTCGGCACACAAAGCTGCTGTTTGTTGGTTCCACTGGAACAGTTCGAGTTACCTGAACAAACAGCAGCAGGTCCCAGGAGGTGTGTGTGTGTGTGTGTGTGTGTGTGTGTGTGTGTGTGTGTGTGTGTGTGTGTGTGTGTGTGTGTGTGTGTGTGTGTGTGTGTGTGTGTGTGTGTGTGTGTGTGTGTGTGTGTGTGTGTGAAAACCTGAAGCCCGAACACACTGTCGCTTTTTTACCAGAAACAGACCGTCTGGAATTTTATCTTTTGTATAGATATGATGTGATGCTTTTATTTTGATAGGGGGGGCTACAGACAGGAAGAGATTACCAGAAAACTAAAAGTGATGAATATTTCAGGAAATATAGTTCAAAACCCCCAAAATCACTTTCAGACAAACTGAATTATGAAATTATTTGCCATTTGGTTCAACTTGTTGTTTTATTTTATGAATGTTTAACAGCAAAAATGTGAATAATTGTTTTGGGAAAAATTTGAAGGTGTCAAATTCTTGTCTTTTCTTATAAGAAATTAATAAACATTTATGGCTCAGATTATATTTAATTGTTGTTCTGGAATGGGCCACAGATAATAAACTTTTATTCAGCAAATGCAGCTCAAAGTGTTTCACATGAAAAAAAAAAAACCTGATATAAAGCAACATTAAAAACAATAAAATAAAAGATTCAGTGAAAATTACTTTATTAATAATAAAATTTAAAAAAAGATATGAATTCATCATCTCGTATAAAACACAATTACAATATTTCTAAACTGAGAGACTCCTTGTAAACTTTATAAAGATATTTATATCCGATCATCTTCCGTCCGTATTGATTTATAAATCAGTGGTTTTAAGGTCTGATCCTTGGACCTCATTGATTACTTCCACCTGGGATCTCAGCTGTTTGTTTTTTCAGCCCCGCCCCCTGCCCCGCCCCCCTGCTCCTCCTCCGGCTCTTCCCTCCACCCACTCCCCCTCCCCCCTCTGACCTCACAGGTGAGCCACACAAAGGGTGTGGTTCACAGAAAAAGACAGAGCGAGAGATCCACCTCAGTACTTTTCTCTGCTGCCCACCGAGTCAAAGGAAACGTTTTGATCCTCTCAGATCCGGAGCCATGGGAGGACTGCAGTGCATCAAATACCTCGTGTTCGTCTTCAACTTTTTCTTCTGGGTATGTAGAAAAAAAAAAAAATCAGCTGAGACTCGAGAGGTTTTGAAAACCAGACTTCAGGTGCTTCAAGTTTTCCTCTGATTGCTCGCTCGGCTGTTTTGGGGAAAAACAAATCTGTTCAAATGAACCTGAAACTGTTCACACGACCTGTTTTGGAAATATTCTTCTTCCTTTTTATTTTCTGGTTTCAGTCCTGGAATTCAAACACATGCTGAGTTGCTGTTGTTTGACTGGAGGCACCTGAAACGGCTTCTTTGAGAGTCGGCTGCGTTTGAACTGTTTATGTCGTAAAATATTGACTGAACTGCAGTAAATGCAGCAGACGGGTTGTTTATCAGGATCAATAACTTCTGTTTGTCACCAATCAAACTCGCACACTTCATTAATCATCAATCGAAAAAGCCTGAAAGTCTTCGTAAATGCTGCTTTGTTGTTGTTTTTTGGTTTTCTTTGTAATATTCTTCCAAACAAATGAGTCACAATCGATTTAATTGATTAACAAAAGTTAAATCTTCATTGTTGTGAGTGTTTTTATTATTTTATCTGATAATATCAAAGATATTTTTTAGAAGGAGCCTCTAAAATTTGAGGCTTTCCAGCTTTTTCCTGGCTGTTGCGTGTTTGGTGTATTTTATTGACTAATTACTAAAATAATTGACAACTTCATCAATGATTAAAGTAACTGTTAATCAGGGACAAATTTAGTTTTTCTTGTTCAAAGTTTTTGTCACAATCGATTTGATTGATTGCGTTAAACTTAATCGTACCTTTATTGAGTGTTTCTTTACTCTTAAAACTCGTTTACACAAACGATCCTGTCACACTTTCAGAATAAAAGTGCGTTCGGACGGATTAACTCTGATGATCCTCTGCTTCCTCGTCACTTCCTGCAGGGGAGTTTTCGCATTTGTGAAATCACAGGATCTTCTGAGTTCAAAGTAAACAGGACGTACCAGACCTGAGGAAGTGAGTGAACGCTGCAGAGGCTGCCCCAGGAACATCACGTTTCAACGCTGTCTTCAGTATAAGAATAATCCAGTGACACGTGTCTGTACGTCGACGGGTTCACTGCAAACAGGAAGTGCTAATTTGGCTACTTTTTAATGGTGTCAAAATGTAAAGGAGCAGACGCCACCAACGGGGATAACGGCAGCGTGTTCGTTAACCTTCTTAAAAAGGTCTAAATGTTGGAGTTTCTTTTGACTGAAAGCGGGAGAAAGAAAGATCTTCACACGGAAAGAACTTAAGCGATCCCCTTCAAAGTAAAAGTAGCGGAGGTCGCGGTAACACGGGAGCTCGAAGGGTCCCGAGCAGCTGAGTCAGCAGGTCGACTCCCGGCCGGTTCGGACCATTTGCTCCCCGTCGTTCCTCTCCGAATAACCGCGGTGACTATTTCCTCCATTTTGGTTGAGCGTCTGAGACTCGACTCCGTAAAACAACCGGCGACGGAGGATCTCTGGATGTTTATTGGAGAGGAAAGTGTGACACGGTTTCTCTTTTGTTGTAGCAACGGGGGAAAGTTGTGGTTTTGTGGCTTTCAGTGATGATGTAACGAGGTTTTGTTGTTTCCCAGATGGCTTCGTGCCAGTTAACGGCCTGCTGGCCGCTTCTAAAGACGGCGGATGAACAAGAAGAGCTGAACTCGTACCGGCGGCGTTATCAAAGGCAGGAAGAGCTCAGAGTCCAACATACGAGCTGTACTTTGTATTTACATGTCATTTGAATGATGACTCATCTTAGTTTTATTCTCGCGTGCCTGAAATTTCATTTTGAATTTTAATAACAAAGTTCAGAAAAAAAATCCAAACTGCCGGTGAAACTGAATCGTATCGTTTTACTTCAGTAAAACTAACGATACCACCGTGGAAACAACCTCAATTACAAGTAAAAGTACTTATTATGCAAAAGAATGTTTGTATATTTATCATGCGTAAACTACTGGGATGTTTGCTGACATGTACACGTGAGCAGCATTTCAATGTCGTCATGGTGACGCTAACTTCAACTCGTGATACTGTTTACTTTTAATCTCTGCAAAAATACATCAACTGAATATTGAGTTTGAAAAGTTAACTAAAGCTCTCAAACAAATGAGTAAAAGTATAGATACTCAAAAGTACAAGTACCACTAGTTTAGTGCAGTATACGTGAGTAAATGTACTTGTTACTTTCCAAAAATGTTCTAAATTATGTTTAATTTACAGGCGGAGTAGACAGTTTACTGAAAAAGAAAACTTATGTTTTAAAAAAAAAAATTATTTCAGGACATGAGGTAAAAAATTTAAAAAAAAAATCCACTTCACCTCCGCTGGAGACATTAAATCCTTCTGAAGGATTGTGTGTGTGTGAAATGCCCGTGAGTGGGTTTCACACACGGCCTGCTGTGTTTTACTGTTGTTTACTGTGCAGCACACACACACACACACACACACACACACACACACACACACACACACACACACACACACACACACACAGAGAGAGAGCTGCTCTGAGTTTAATCACTGTTTTGATGATCTCAGACAGCTGTGGGATGACAAAACCAGACGATCAGTTCCTCCTCCCAAATAAAAAAAAAACCCACATCAGATTTAGCCGGCTAGAAAAAGACCGGTTCTTGTAAATCAGACACTGAATCTGGTCTTTAAAGTTGTTGTTTTTTCTTCTTCTTCATTACAACAAACTCTGAGAGCTGCAAAAACAGAAATTCAAGTCCTGCTTATGTGTGTGAAGGTTTTGGTGGGTTGTGCACATCCTCAGAAATGTATGTCTGCAAGCTGCAATATAGAGATGACCTGTAGGGCGGCAGTATGGAGATGTGACGCGGTCAGGCAAACAAGTCTGAGACTGTTGCATTTTTTTTTTCTGTCGGATAAATCACTCCAGCGAGAAACTGCACTGTTATATTGCTCTCTTTAAAACCCACCAGACTCCCTTTACAAAAACGGTCATTTTACCTCATAGTTGCTGCTCTGCTTAGCACCTTGATCGGCTGGTTTGTTTATGTTATTGTGAGAGTTTGGTGTTAGTTCGGAGTTAAAACGCCACCGAAAGTCACACAGTAACACAAACTATTTGACTGATCGAGGCAGCGGCAGACCAGCGACTCCTCTGCTCTGTGTTGTAAAATTTGTATTTTTGTAAAGGGAGTCTGGTATCTTAAAAAAATACAAAATAAAAAAGGGGGCACTATAAGTGCTTCGGTTAAACCGATCACCTGCACACTGACGTCTCTACAGTTCCTCCTCTACGGGCCTTAGACGTCAGTGGTTCTGGGTTCCTGCGGTTCTTCTTCCCACAGTTCTTAGAACTACAGAAAAAGTTCCCTGAGGTTTGAGCGGGTCTTGAGTGCAGAAGAAACGGTCACTTCCTGTTGCCGTCTTCGATTTGAGGTCCGGGGTGGCAGTAAAAATCAATAAAAGCCGCGTCGTAAAGACGAGCAGCAAAACGTCAGTAATGGAAAAAAAAAAAAACCCGCTCACGAATTATTCATCTCCGTGTTGTTGCTGTTTCCGTGCAGCTTAATGGGTCCTTCAGAGCACCGCTGTGGTTAATGAGAGCTGACGAGAGCCTCGGGGGAGGGGGGGGAGGGGGGGGGGGTGTTGTTGTTTCATCAAATACAAACACAGCGACTCCCCCGAGTGTTTTTTTAGCGAGCATTAACACCGATATCCACTCGGCGTTCAGGACACTCAGCCGTCCGTGTTGTTTACGGTTCCTTCTGGTTTTTTTAGTTTCTAAGCCTCCGGAGGCGTCGTCCTTTTCCCCCGGCTGGTCGGTTCCGTTATCGAGAGCGTGATATCTCGGGAACGCATCGAGGGACTCTCTTCAGATTTGGCACAAATGTTCACTCGGCCTCAACGACGAATCGATGACATTTCTGCGGTCAATTTCGGGTTAAAATTTCCAATTTCATGGAAAGAACTGATTTGATTTTTGGAGGTCCAAAGGTCACCGTGACCTCACGGGACACGGTTGCGGCCACAACTCGAGAATCCGTACATCGATTATTCGCACATGGATCCAACGTTTCAATAACGTTCTTGATAAGCTTTTGCTGGCGGACGCAGTTCAAACGTAGAAGTTGCACCATTTGGAGAAGTGAGAAACTTCCTGCTAACTTTTTAAAACGGATGCTTGACTGACACGAAGCTCATTTCCTGTTCACATGTGGTTCAGGTCATTTTGACGGATGACGAGGAGTCTGACTTCTACTCTGACAAATCGTCGACGTCGGGCGGCGGTGAGGAAACTTTTCCCCTCGTCTCCTCACCGACGAGCCGAGCGTCGCGTCGCGGGCTGGAAGGCGGTTGACGGAGTCCGATCTATTTCTGGCGCTGACGACATTTCAGATGAACAACACGGATCCGACGGAGCAGATGTAGTAACACCGTCAGAGTGTTTGATTGACAGGCCTGTGGTGCAGTCAGGTTACAGCTACCGGCTCGTCCAAAGATAGATTTTAAAAAGGAGAAACTGCCTGTTGATAGTTCCTCCCAGATCCCCTCCCCCCCCCCCCCCCGCCAGTGAGTGTGAGTTGATTCACAGTTAACAGAGCGTATCAGGAATAAATCCCGAGGACATGTCGGGGCGTAGCGCCGAGATGCTTCATGTCACAATCATGTCCTCCCCGGTTGCGCAACAACACCAGACGTCAGGATCAGATCACGCTGAGGGAGTTTTCCTGATGTAAAACTGTGTTTTGTGGTTGCCGAGGAGACAGTGAGTCACCTCCGGATTACTACTGTGGTCGAACACAAAGGTTCTTCACTCCTGGAGCTCCTGAATCACTGCAGGAGGTTTGAGGAGGAGGAGGAGCAGGAGGAGGACGAGGAGGACGGTCGTCCAGCAGGTTCCTCCTCGTGTGTTTCGTGCAGCGAGTTGAACTTCATTCCCCGTCTGTCAGCTCTCTCATCAATCTTTAGACCTTGAAGGCTGCTGCTCTTTAAAACAGGTCTCGCTATAAACCAGGAGGTCCTGGTTAGGAGGTCCTGGTTAGGAGGTCCTGGTTAGGAGGTCCTGGTTAGGAGGTCCTGGTTAGGAGGTCCTGGTGTTCAGAGAGAAGGTCGAGTTTCTCTTAAAGGCGCCCAGATATCAAATAATTTTCATTTATGTGCATTTACTTGGACCTTATTGTGAGCGTACTGTTGGACACGTGACCAACGGGCGTGACGGAAAACCGACAAACTTAATGCATCAGTTTCTAATCACGCTTTGATATTTGGTTTTTCTTTGTCCTCCTGCAGCTGGCCGGCAGCGCCGTGCTCGCCGTGGGACTCTGGCTGCGTTTCGACAGCCGGACGGCGGGACTGTTCGACGGCGACAACTCGCCCACCGTCTTCTTCACCGGTGAGACCTTCCACGTCCCACCGCCGTCTTCTCACCGGTTCATCACGCGTTTTCCAAAAAAGGAAATGACTCAAATTTCCTCCGTTTGTTCGACGCTTCCTGCAGCAACATTCAAAACGTACCTAAAGATGTTGTCTTCTAAAGGTCACGTGATGAACAGGAAGTGGTGACGCGCCTCCGGCATCATTAAAGTTTTATGATGATGAGTTTTGGGTTAAGTGTTGCTGCTGTTGTGGTGTGTGTGTGTGTGTGTGTGTGTGTGTGTGTGTGTGTGTGTGTGTGTGTGTGTGTGTGTGTGTGTGTGTGTGTGTGTGTGTGTGTGTGGTTTGTTTCAATCAAAGACCGAATACAAAAAAAACCAAAATGGACGGAAGTAATTCCAACATTCGTTCGATTTTTAGGACAGAGCTACGTTTGGGGGCGTGTCTGTTTGATTGACAGGCCTGTGGGCGGGGCATAGCGTCAGATCCACCCCAAAAAATGGTCACTTCTGGCTCCAAAAAGATGGTGATGGCCAAATCTAGTAGCTGCTAGCTGTGAGGGAACGTGCAAACAAAGGACTTCTTAGTTCGGTCCTGTGATTTGGTCTTTGAGGAGGAAATCGTAGATTTAGATAAAAAGCTGAAACCTTAAAACCCGTTTTCGCTGTTCCTTCATTTTTCTCTTTTTGAATGAATGCAGCTGAACGCGCCAGCGTCGGGCGCACAAACCGCTCGATGTCGTGGAGAGTTCGGTAAAAATCAACCGGATCAAATCTTTATCGTGCGACAAATACGTAAAACTTCGGTCGGCACATGCTGATTGGTTGGTTGTAACGGAAGCTCTGATTGGCTGTTGAAGTTGCAGACTCTCTCCAGCGTGCCGACTGTGACAGAAATGAATTAACCGATGAGGAGAAACCGCCGGGCGGTCGGTCGGGCGGTCGGCCGGCGGCGAGGCGGCGCTCCTCCGGCGCTCCTCCGTTGCTCCTCCGGCCCTCCACACATTGCTCTCATTCTTCCCGGGCGGACAGCGACGTCTTTGTTCCCCTCGACTTTTTTGTATTCCCGGAGGAACTGTCACAGAACGACGGACTCGCCTCCCTCCTTCTTCTTCTTTTGTGTTTTTCGCCTCCGTCAAACTGAAAAGTGAAGCGGGCGGCGAGGCGACGCTCGAAATGACAAACATCTTAATGACAGCTTTCTGTGTGTGTGTGTGTGTGTGTGTGTGTGTGTGTGTGTGTGTGTGTGTGTGTGTGTGTGTGTGTGTGTGTGTGTGTGTGTGTGTGTGTGGGTGTGTTGAATGTGCTCGTGATGTCAGCGCTGTAATTACAATCATTATTTTAATCCTTTTTTAATGATGATTCATCCTCACGAAAGACGCATCAAAGGACAATAAAAAAATTTTTTAAAAACCCACAAAGAGAAAGTGATTAAGATTTGGAGTTAAAAATTCCCTTTCAGCTCTTCGTCCTGATTTCAGATCGTTTGCATCGTCGTGTCGCGCTGATGCTGAACAACACGAGATGCAAAAACATCCGATGTGAATTTCCATCGTGGGAAACGGACGAGAACGAACTCTTCAGGCAAACTAGGAGGAATTTCACGAGCGGCTCGTTCTCGGTGCGTCTTTACAGTCACGGAGGACTTTTAAAGTTTGAGTTTAAAAAACAAACTTTCATTCAACAGGAAGAAGAACCAGAAGTGGGAATGATGTGACCCGTAATGTTTGAGACTCAGGAACCGGAGAACGGTTACAAACATCAAAATCGGTTCATAAAACGTCGTCTTGATAACCGAAGAGAAAGTTAAACCGACCGAGCAGCTCGACTCTGATCTTTTATTCTCTTGGACTATTTTTTAATTTTTTTAATTCCTCCTTTCAAATTAAAAGCGTCCTCGTTGTTTGCAGGCGTGTACATCCTTTTGGGGGCGGGGGCTCTGATGATGGTCGTGGGCTTCCTGGGATGCTGCGGCGCCATCAAAGAGTCGCCGTGCATGCTGGGATTGGTGAGTCACTCTTTTCTTTTTTCTTTCGATTGAACTGCAGGAACGTAGAAAGACGAAACCGTGAGCGGAAACGAAAACGACTGAATCGGCGTCGATTTAAAAGTGACTGAATAGCTCGTAACGCACCCGCCGGCCCACTAGAGGGCGGCGTGGTCGGGCTCAGACGACGCTGTGTATTTGTCTTGTCGCCATGGTAACTCTGTCCGACGTAAATCAAAGTGACTTGACGTCTTGCCGAAACCGAGGGAATAAATTGACCCTCCATGTTTTGTTTTGTTTTGTTTTGTTAGTTCTTCTTCTTCCTGCTCCTCATCTTCGCTGGTGAAGTGGCTGCTGGGATCTGGGGCCTCTCCAACAAGGACAGGGTACAACACACACACACACACACACACACACACACACACACACACACACACACACACACACACACACACACACACAGAGAAACTTTGAGAGGTGATCAATGTGATCGATCGGTACGTTCAGCTTCTTCTTCTTCGTGTCTTCAGGTTGTCGAGGACGTCACCGAGTTTTACAAACAAACCTACGCCAACTACAAGGACACCAAACAGGAAGCGCTGAAGGAGACTCTGCGCGTCATCCACTTCGGAGTGAGAACACACACACACACACACACACACACACACACACACACACACACACACACACACACACACACACAAAACCTTTAATTAAATAATCGTCTATTAATTACAATAAATTAATCGATCACGTGCTCTTTTGCGTGACGCAGCTGAACTGCTGCGGTCCGACCGGGACGGTGATCGACGCCGCCAGAGACATCTGCCCCAAGAAGGAGGGGCTGGAGGCCCTCATCACCACGGTAACACGGCCTACAGTCACATGACACAACTCGTGTATTGATAACTTAACAAAAGTGGAAAGTCTGTTCTTCAAAATGTCCTAAATTATAAGTCACATGATGGAGATTTCAAAATAAAAGTCTATAAATTTACATTTGGAAAACAAAACATTAAAGACGTGAGAATCGTGTTTTTTGGGGTTTTTTTCTGGGTTTCTAAAAATACATAAACTATATTGTTCCTCCCGGTTTCCTCTCGTCAGAGCTGTCCGGCCGCCATCGACGAGATGTTCAACACCAAGCTGCACATCATCGGTGGAGTCGGCATCGGCATCGGCGTCATCATGGTGAGGCCGCACAAAAGAAGTAAATCCACACGCTGCCGCACGCTCGCAGGAAATGAAAAGGATTAGTTCAACAAGAAAATAAGGAAAATCAGAGCCGCAAATATGAAGCCAGTCGGTTCGCTGAGCACGAAGACTAGGAAGAGTTGAGGTCGACTAACCGGGACGTGTTTTTGAGGAATTTCTTTTCTTTTGAAAATATCTATAATGGAAAATTATTATCAAATCTTTATAACAATTTGTATATAAATAAATAAATAACAAGAAAAGGACTTTTAAAAACAATTAAGTAATTAAAACATGCAAACTATAAACAGGATCAAATAAATTAAATCATTTTCACCACTTGTTGAATTTCTGATGAATTTAAAAGGTTTTTGTGGCATGAAGTGAATTTTTCTTTTTATTTGGGTTTAATTTCGTGACTTTTTTGCTTCTGTGTTCTCCGCAGATCTTCGGGATGATCTTCAGCATGATGCTCTGCTGCGCCATCAAGAAGTCCAGAGACTACGTCTAGACCCTCCTGCACCTCCTCCACCTCCTCCCTCCATCTTTAACTCACGTGTCCTCACTTGTTTTACAACCATTACCAACCTGCTTTAGAGCTTAAACGACATGTTTTAATAGCGGCCGTCCCTCTCTGGTTGCTGCGTGGATCCGTACGGGACGGTCGACGGACCCATGAGCGTACGGAGATCACATTCAAACACAAGGGAGCGTTTTAGTCCGGTACCGAGCACCCTGCAGCTAAAATCCCCCAGAACAGAGGCCCGTCGTCCACGGGATACAAAGGAGAAGCTCTGCTGCCCTCTGGTGGACACTTTTATTTTTATCCTCCTCCTGATAATAGTGATAATAATAATATCCACCTCAGTTGTGTTTGTAAAATGCACTAAAAGGTTTTTTTGAGCTGTAGTCTAACAGGCTGATTTTGTTTTCGTATCTTTTCTTTTTTTGCAGTTAACTGACTGTTTCCCGATTTATTTTTGAAGCTGCATGTTTAGAAACTTTTGATTTTTATAAAAGCAGAGCTATGGAGTTTTATGCAAATATTTTGATGAATGCAGTTCAAATTATGTCTTTAAGATGCCAAATAAATGAACTACTAAACGATAGTTTGTGTAAAACTGCAGCTTTTGTAAAAAAAAACCCCTATAAAATAAGTGTTTTTCTACGTGGTAATAATGAAACATGATGCCAGAAACCCAAAATAAGAGTTTAATTGTCGTTCATTTACAAAATACAAGAAATGCATTTAAAAAATGTTTCACCCATAGTTTTGGTTTAAACTAAAGAGTCTCCATAGAAATGATAGAAAACTTTTAGTTGTGTTTGTGGATCTCTGCTTTTATTGTGAAGGAGTTTCTCCAGCAGCTGCACAAGCTGGACTTTTATTTTGTATTTTCTAATAATGTAAGCAGCCCAACAGTGAGGTTTTGGATTTTGTGAGTTTCATCTTTGCTTTAACTGACAAAAGACTCGTGTAGAAAATGATTTTGGGAATGAGAACAATCAAGCAACTTTAAAGGGAGGCTGTTGTGACATTTGTAAAACTCGTATTTTTTGCTCCCGTAAAACTTAAACTCTCAATATTAAAAAGAAAATGGTGGCATAAAACACCAAAAACCTCATTTTAAAGGAAAAGTTGTTTAGGACATGTTTGGTGGGTATCTGCTTTCTTACTGAGAGTTTCAGAGGATCAACACCCGTTTCATGTTTGTGCTAAAACTAGCAGCCAGTTAGCTTAGCATAAAGACTGGAAACTGCCAGCCGAGGCAACAAAAAGCACCCGAGATATAATTCAATTAGTGTCCCCTTTGTGCTCAGCTAACCGGCTGCAGCTTGGTATTTAGCACCCAGGCTTGAGATCGGTATTGATCAACTTTATTCATTTTTCAAGAAAATGGTGTCCCGTCCTCACATCGGGACAGACCTTTAAAAAAAAAGAAAAAAAAAAAGGTGTTTGAGGGTTTAAGGTGGAAAGAAATGAATTATGCCAGCGACGGTCCTCACAAAGATAGCTGGACAAACGTGTGTGTGTGAGAGTTAGTCCTCCCAGGCGAAGTCGAACGGCTGGAAAGCGTCTCTGAGCAGTTTGCAGCTCTCCTCCTCTTCCTCTCGGCTCTGCTTGCACTCCTTCCAGTCGGCTCGAGTCGGGATGTTCAACAACGGCTCGCTGGCCAGCACCTCCCTGAACACACACACACACACACACACACACACACACACACACACACAGGTTTACATCACTTCAAAGATCTTAGATTTATTTTATTAAACCAAGTCTTCATTTAATTAACTTTAATATTTTCTAACTGCAGTTAAAAAAAAAGAAGAAAAAAGAAGTATTCCTGGAGTTGTGACGGTGTAAAAGTATATTTTTTTAGGGTTGTATTTTTGTTCGTTGATGTTTTAGATTTAAATCCAGGCTGTTTTACGGGGACCGCCGCTCACCTGCCGAACTGCAGAGGAAAATGTTTCTGGATGCGGTAGAAGAGTTTCTCCCCCGAGTCCAACTCCACGTAGAAGTACGGCGTCCCCGGAGGAGCGATCTGAAACGTTAACGTTCAGCGTTTAGGAACCACGGCAGCGGCTCGGTCGAGCTTCTTCCAGCGTGTGTTTGCAGGTCCTGGATGCTGCCGTGTTTCCGCCACTCGTACCTGCTTGAGGTCGGTGTGTTCGGGGATCTCCATCAGCTCCATCCGCTGCTCCTGAGCCTGCACCGTGAACGCGTCCTTGATGTCCTCCGTGGTGCAGCGGTCCAACGGCACCGGGACGACCTGAGCGACGACAGAGACCGAACACCGACCCGCCGGTGGGTCACCGGAGATGTAGAGGTAAATAAAAACTAACCGTGTTTATATTTGTTTCCGCCAAAAGGATAAGAGTCGAAATTAAGATCTGAAGAGACCGTTTTAAAACCAGTTATTATGAATTACAAAATGTAAAAACACGTTTTATTATTCTAAATATCTGTATTATATATAGATATGAAAATATCAAGCCGTGTTCGTACCTGCAGCTGCAGATGTTGGCTGCGGTAGTTCCTCTCGAACAGGACGCAGCGCTGCCCTTTGCTCTTGTAGAAGCTCCTCAGGGCCGACTTGTACTTCTCCATCTCCTCCACCACCTCCGAGCTCAGCTCCACCACCGACTGGTAGTGGCCGATGGGGAGGATGAGCACGTGTTGGGGCGTCAGGAAGCCTTTCGCCAGAGCCACGTAACACTGCGGAGAAAAAAACGTTTCTGGGTTTTTTTTATAACTCGCAGGCGAGTCGGTTGAGTTTGCGTGTTTTGTTATTTTATGGTGAAAGCTCACGTGTGATCCGATGCTGATGACCAGGTGTTTCTCCACCTGAGGACTGGCCAGACAGAACCAGCAGGGACCCGGCGGCTGAGCTGCAACACGACAAACACACAAACATTACAACTCAAAGACACCAAATCATCACATTGAGCAGTTAGAAACAAACGTTGAGTCTTATTTTGTCTGTTTTTGCTTTAAAATGCGACGATTCTGAAGCAACTTCTCTGATTTATGAGCAGATTTTTTGGGGACGTTTGTTCTGGAGGATAAAGACATTTTTAGGAACTCTTCTTCACACTGATGATAGTAATTTGTATTTCATGAATTATGACTCTAATTCACCTCTTTGCCTCTACGTTTCTTTGATTTTTTTTTCAAATCTGTGATCAGGACGCAAGAGAAGACTTTTTTTTTTGGGTAAAAGTGCCGAAATAATTCTTCCACTGAACGACTGAGTCTCTTCACGGAACGTCGGCTCTCACACCTGCATTTTATTTTGCTGTTTTTAGTATCGTTGTAATGTCGTCTTTCACTTTTCTTGGCCAGCAGGGGGCAGCATTTTCCACTTCCACTTATTGTTGGTATATGACTTTATTAGACTCTTCCCACACTTAATATTTATTGCTGTTTCTATTCATGGTCATCAGTGTTTCGCCTCGGACCTAAAATAAAATGTCCTCTCTGGCGCCCCCCCGTGGAAGCTCCCGGCAGAGTTTGATGAGTTTGGGACTCACGGTGCCGTCGCGGCTGTTTGAGCTGCCACTGGTGGTGCCGGTCTCCGTCGTGGTCGTCTCTGCCGTCCGAGGGCCTCTTCCTGTCGCGGCCCCGGGGCCCGCCCCCCTGCTGCTTGCTCAGGTCGAAGAAGAACTGATGAGCCGGCTCCTGAACAAACGAGAGAGAGTCACGTTAACCGGCTGCTGCTTTCCCGCTTCGTCCTCCGGGGACTCGAACACGCGCCGCGTACCTCGTCCTCGCCGAAGGCCGGCCGCGGCGGGTGCGTCTTGTCTTTGACGGAGCGTCTGTACGGGTTTTCCGTGACGTCCTGCGGCTGCTTCACCAGCTCCGACGGGTCCGTGGTCTTCATCGGGACGATGTTGAAGGCGTACAGGTACTGCAGACACACGCCGAACGGGAAACTCATCAGTATGTCTTCTAATAAAAACCTGATCGGTTCATCGTCTCAATCAAACTCCCGACTGGTTCTTCGTCCCTCGCGGGAAACGATGACGACGACAACAAACCTTCTTCTTGGCGGGGTTGTTGACGGTTGCCAGGGCGATGAATCGGCTGACGTGCTGAGCGTTTTCCTGGAGGATGACGTGATTCCTGGAGACGTAACACGGGTTAAATATTTTGAACCTGACGGTGTAACTGGACCTTTAAGGTCAGCAGGGCGTCCTCTCCAGTCTACCTGTATGGGAGCCTTTCGTAGTGAGCGCCCTCTAATGCGGCGAAGTGGTAACGCGGCTTCAGTTTGTCGGCGAGGTCGGCGACGCAGCCGCTTCCGCAAAACTTCGTGTTCACTTCCTGCAACGCAAGAGGAAAAAAAAGAGGTCGCATGATCTGAGGACGTTTCCAACTTCCTGTTTTACTTCAGAACGTTTATAGTTTTAGTTTGGTTACCGGGTTGTTTCCGAAGTGCCAGACTCCTCGGGGCCATTGCGACGTCAGCAGGATGTCGACGCCTCTGAACTTGGAGTTGCCGGTCAGCGGCGTCACGAGCGCCGACAGGTCCTTGGAGGTGAAGCAGTGAGCCGGCGCCGGTTCCTGCGGGGCCTCCCGCCCGCTGACGTAAGCGATCTGCAGCCCCGACACGCCCGTGAACACGCCGCGCCGACCTGGAAACGCACACACGGGTCAACAAACTTTAACGTACAAACTTAAAGCCGCCGAATCATCGTTCCGGTCTGCCGTCTCTTACCCAGATACGTGATGTTTTCCGCCAGCTCACCGCCGTCGGCGTTCGGGAATTTCTTCGCCGTCTCCTGACTCGCCGCTCCGAGGACGTAGGTGTGGATGGGCGCTGAGGAGGTGACGGAAAACAAGCAGAAAAATAAACATGCTTACTTTCAGCCGGTCGCACCACCTGCCGGTGACCACGGGGGGCGCTGTTGATATTCTAATTACAAAATTATTATAAATATGCAGCATCTTAATTGCTGTCAGGTACGTGGACTTTATTTTGCACATTTTGAAGACACATTGATGCAACAGCGCCCCCTGTGGTCACAATAGAGTAATATGATGAATTCTTTAGTGCGGTGACAAAATAAACAACAGAGAGGTAAATTAAAAGGTGAGTTAACTCAGGTGATTAAAAATGCACGATATCTTCCCTGCTTCAGGTTTATAAGCGTTTTGCTTGTTCCTGGAAGGTTTTTGTGTGTTTGTGTGTGTTTGTGTGTTTTTTCCTCCAGATGTTTTGCACCTTTCTTGGCTCCACTTTTGTACAGCTGCCACTCCGCTTCGGCCTCCGGCGTCGTCCCAAAAACTCTCCGACGCACAGAAGCAGCTGCAGGAAAAACAAAACGGGATGATCCGCATTTTAGTGACTGAGTGGAGGAAAACATCGAAAACATGACCGGAGTTGTTGAGTTTATTTTTGACTCACGTCAAACTGTCCGGTCTTCTTCTGGATGGCCTGAACTCGACCGAACAGACCATTCAGCCTGCCCTCCACATCCCCGCAGGCCAAGCTGCAAACACACACATTGTTTAATACTCTTTTCATCTTTTAAATATAATCTCACCTCTAACAATGCATGTGCGACCTTAAATGAGATCTTTTTTTTTAACGAGGTTCTGCATGGGTAACCTGAATGGGCAAACAATGTTTGTTTTTTTATTATTGTAATAAAACTAAAGCATTTTGGTGGAGTGTATGTGTAGCCGAGTTTTTCATTACCAACCACTGATATCGAATATACATCTATATCACGCCTTATTGTGTTTGTAAATGCGCAAATGACAAAAGCAAAACCTTAAATTGTCAGATTTTTGAATGAGGTTTGGTTGGTGAAGTGGCGCTTAGTAGCAGTTAAAAGTCGAACAATGCAAAATTGGAAACAACGAATGACGTGTTGTAAAAGCGGAAGGTTAAATATGAGTGAAGTGAGACTCACACTCTCACCGGCGGGTCCCCCATGTCTTCACGGATCTCCGTGACCTTTCTTTTGCTCTCAGTGTTGAAAATTTATGATTTGGATGATTTATTTTTTTGTAGCTTCGACGTAACGTCCGTCACCAAAAAACGGTCCGGAAAGCAACTGCTTCCTGCTTCCGGTCAACGAGCGCGTTCAGTTTACGTTCAAAACGCAGCCGCGTGATTTTAAAATAAAAACAAACGTTTATTCAGTGACAGCGTGTGGGTGGTGTTGTTGTATCTTCAAGCTATTATTTAAATCAAAAACAAAAATAAACAAGTTGGGTGTTCACCCGGAAACATTTTTACGTCGGACACGGGTGGTTGCCAGATTTATTAATTTATTTTTACCCGTAAATGAAAATGTTTTGGATTCGATAATTTTTTATTTTTACAACAAACAGCCCTCTTAGTACTTTTTCTTCAGAGCTTTCAACTACATCTTCATATTTGTTTGCTTGACCAACAGCCCCCTTCTCCAAAAAACCCCCCAAATATAATCAATTTACAATTATATAAAAACAAATGCTACAATTCTTAATTGATCAATTCAGAAACGACAAACTAATTATTTTAAATATTTATTGGGTTCCATCTTCTTCAATGTTTTATATAATAAATTAATTCGAGACTTTGAGAACAGTTTTACGGATAAAAGCTCAAATCTGGCAACCCCCCCCCCCCCCCCCCCCCCCGCGTCGACCCCGCTGGTACTTTACGCCTCCATCCTGGTACTTTACGTCCATCCTGGTACTTTACCTCCATCCTGGTACTTTACGTCCATCCTGGTACTTTACCTCCATCCTGGTAACTCGCAAGTCCCCGGACCAAAAACAGGAAGTAAGTAGCCAAATCAAAAGTAAAATTCAGTTTCTGTTCGGTAGTCGAAGCGCGGAGGGAGCTCGGAGCGGGAAACATAGAAATAACGCCACGGGAAACCCCCGAGGACGAAGCGAGGACACCGTGAAAGACGCCGCAAGCTTCAGCCTCGCTGACTAAACATGGCGCCGGAGATTTTTACGTCTTTCATTTCAGCTGGGTAGCTTGCAGCATGCTAATGGTTAGCATCGAGTCACATTGTAAAGGCAGCTTCCCTCCAAACTGCGTGACTGCTTCTGCACGTTGAGGGTTTATTTTGGTTTTGTTACATCGGTCTTAACTTGTGCATAAATCGAGCGTCCGTCTTTGCGCAGAATCTGCAGCGTTTTTTTTTTTGTTTGTTTGTTTGTTTGTGTTTAAATTTTAACGACGCACGACACCGTCCGCCAAACTCCATTCAAAAAAAGAAGGAAAAAGGACTTCTTGCGTGTTGCCGAACAATGAACTCACTTCTGATTTGAACTTTTAAGTGAAACCTTTCAAAAGTGACCCAGCCTACAATTCGGCTCGACTGTCCAACAATCACTGCATATTATTACCAAAAATAATGACCAAACTACGACCTCATTATTCACAACTTTTGTTTCCACCTGGACAAAGTGGAGGGCGACAAGCAAGCTGTTTAAGATCATTAAATATATATATTTACTGTATTCACGTATTAATGGAGATAAATTATCACCCGAGTTTACCAGTTCAATCTATCGATCAGTAAAATGTCACATATTGATTGTGGGAGTTAAGGTATCAGCTCAAACGCAGTTTTTCTTTAAATATGCCTATTTTACAAGGCAGTTTGGCGTTGATCTAAAAAATATAAAATTGTGTAGCATTTCACCAGTGCAATGTCTCCATACCAAACAGCAATGATATAACTTATAGTACTTATATAGAGTAAGTATAGTACTTATTATTTTTAAAAACAATTAGTAAAGATATTTTTTAAATAAATTCAACCATGCTGTAATCTTAAAATTGAATAAATATATTTTAAGTATCCTGCTCATTTCTATTATAAGTGCTGGTAAACAAATGTTCAACAATTTAAATTCCATCTAGTGATTAATCAATGATAAAAAAATAACGACAAGTTGCATTTAACATTTCAAAGCAGATGTTTCAGATACTTCACTTGCCAGTTGTGTTTCTTTTTTTTTTTTATTAAACAATTTGTATCACCTGTTGTTGTCTCTCACACACACACCTGTTCTGTCTGTCTTCAGGATGAGTTCAGCAGCAGAAGAAGACGGAGACGCCGCCGCGTTAGAAACCGTGAAGTCCGTCACGCTGACTCAGGACAGCGATGGAAGCATCATCCTGCACTGCCCCGCCAACGGTGGGTCTTTTATTTCCTTTTTAAATGTTATTAACAAAGTAAAGTCCATCAAGTCATCCAGTAAATATTCATAAGAAATCAGACGGCTGATTAAACAGGTTTTAAAGATGTTACATTTTTCCTCGGTTAAATCCCATATTGAATATTGTTAAATATGAAATGTTTATTTCTTATGAATAATTGTGTGTGTGTGTGTGTGTGTGTGTGTGTGTGTGTGTGTGTGTGTGTGTGTGTGTGTGTGTGTTTTCAGATGAGGACTCGGAGCCGCTCCAGAAGAAGCTGCGACTCTCCACAGAAGAATCGGAAGAGTTTTCCGTCGTCACGTTACCCAGTGAGACGTCTTTTGTGTTTTTTAAATCGCCGACTTCGTCACCTCAGTTTGTTGTAACGTAAGAGGTTTTTTTTTGGTTTTTTTTTTCGTCCTCAGTGTCGGAGAACGACGAGAGCTTCGAGGTGACAATGACGGCGACGGCGGACGGCGATCTCTCTGAGGAGGGCGTGGCTCAGATTCAGGTCAGAGTGAAGCTCCGCCCTCCTAAAGTTTATTTTTTAATTTTTTTTTAATTTTTTTTTGCGGTTGTTTTTTTGCGGAATCTTAAAACGATGTCGTTTTGTTGTTTTAAGATTTTGCACGAGGACGAAGACTCTCTGTCTCCCAACCAGAAGACGGACGTGACCCCCGTCAGTCAGGCCTGGTTCACCACCAAAGAGGACAAAGACACGCTGGCTAACAAAGGTACCGAACCGCCGCCGGAGACAAGTTCACTTAATGCTCATTTAAAGGGAAGTACAACAAAATCAGATCAATATTTACCTTTAACACTGAAGTATTCTCCTCCGTACTGTGAGGTATTTAACTGGTTTCAGACTGGTTCCAAACTGGTTTCAGACTGGTTTTTAACTGGGGTTTTTTTATAACTAGTTTCAGACTTGGTCTTGGACTGGTTTTGAACCTGTTCAAGATTTGTTTTAGACTTAAATTTGGACTTGATTTTTTTTAGACTATTTTCAGACTGGCTTTAAACTGGTTTCAGACCGGTTTTAAACTGGTTTCAGACTTTTTTTTTAACTGGTTTCAGACTGGTTTTAAATTGGTTTTTAACTGGTTTCAGACTGTTTTTTAACTGGTTTCAGACTGGTTTTAAACTGGTTTCAAACTGTTTTTTAACTGGTTTCAGACTGTTTTTTAACTGGTTTTCAGACTGGTTTCAGACTGTTTTTTAACTGGTTTCAGACTGTTTTTTAACTGGTTTCAGACTTTTTTTTTAACTGGTTTCAGACTGGCTTTAAACTGGTTTCAGACTGTTTTTTAACTGGTTTCAGACTGTTTTTTAACTGGTTTCAGACTGTTTTTTTTTAACTGGTTTCAGACTGGCTTTAAACTGGTTTCAGACTGTTTTTTAACTGGTTTCAGACTGGTTTTTTTTAACCGGTTTCAGACTGGCTTTAAACTGGTTTCAGACTGTTTTTTAACTGGTTTCAGACTTTTTTTTTAACTGGTTTCAGACTTTTTTTAAACTGGTTTCAGACTTTTTTTTAACTGGTTTCAGACTGGTTTTAAACTGGTTTCAGACTGGTTTTTAACTGGTTTCAGTCCGGTTTTAAACTGGTTTCAGACTGTTTTTTAACTGGTTTCAGACTGGTTTTAAACTGGTTTCAGACTGTTTTTTAACTGGTTTCAGTCCGGTTTTAAACTGGTTTCAGACTGTTTTTTAACTGGTTTCAGACTGGTTTTAGAAGTTTTCAAGGTGTTTCATTTAAAGTGCTCTACAGAGTAGATTTACTTCCTCTGAGATCTTTCAGCGCCTGTGAAGCTGTTTTATTGATGTTTAGTTCTTCTTCAGGTCACAAGTGGAAACAGGGCATGTGGTCCAAAGAGGAGATCGACCTCCTGATGAGCAACATCGACCGATACGTGAAGGTACGTCACTTCCTGTCGCCAGCGTCTCTCTCTTGTTTAGTTTTTTCCTGCGTCTGGAGACGTTTTTAACCGTGCGACTCGTCGTCAGGGCCGCGGCATCGACAACCCGGCCGAGATCATCTTCGAGATGTCCAAAGAAGAGCGGAAGGACTTCTACCGCTCGGTGGCGTTGGGCCTGAACCGCCCGCTGTTCGCCGTCTACAGGCGAGTCCTCCGAATGTACGACAACCGCAACCACGTCGGCAAGTGAGTAAAAAACAAAGAAGAAAAAGGCGGGAAAACACTTTATCATTTATTATTATTAGTTTCAGAAGTAATTTTTTTTTTTCTTTCTTCAGGTACACACCGGATGAGATAGAAAAGCTAAAAGCGTGAGTAGTGTTAAAAAAAAAAAATCACGTTATAGCTCGTTTGAATAAGAAAAAAAAATGCTGACTCGTGATATTTGCGTTCAAGGTTGCGGGAGAAACACGGGAACGACTGGGCGACCATTGGAGCCGCTCTGGGGCGCAGCGCCTCGTCCGTCAAGGACCGCTGCCGGCTGATGAAGGACACGTGTAACACGGGTACAGAGACGGAAGAACACGTATGATCGTTTAATCACGTCGATGAATTCTCTGTAAACTCCCGTCGGCGCTGATTATTTTTGTATTTTTGTTTATAAACCAGGTAAGTGGACCGAGGAGGAGGAGCGACGGCTCGCCGAGGTCGTGTACGAGATGGCGGGCGTGTCGCCGGGCTCGGCGGTGACGGGCGGCGTCTCCTGGGCGACGGTCGCCGACCAGGTCCGCACGCGCTCAGAGAAGCAGTGTCGGTCCAAGTGGCTGAACTACCTGAACTGGAAACACAGCGGAGGGACGGAGTGGACGAAGGAGGACGACCTGAACCTCATACGCAGGTGGAGTGTGTGTGTGTGTGTGTGTGTGTGTGTGTGTGTGTGTGTGTGTGTGTATATGTGTGTGTGTGTTATAAACATGTTACGTGGTGTTGCAGGATTTGGGAGCTGGACGTGGAGGATGAGAACGAGATCAAATGGGAGGACTTGGCCGGTGGGTGGAGCAGCGTCAGGTCGCCTCAGTGGCTTCGATCCAAGTGGTGGAGCATCAAGAGACAAGTAGCCAATCACAAGGAGATCCCCTTCAGCGGTACACACACACACACACACACACACACACACTTCCTTCTTATGCTTCTTCTGCTAATTTTGCTTCTTCTGTTTCTTCTTGTGTGTATATATGTGTGTGTGTGTATATATGTGTGTGTGTGTGTGTGTGTGTCCGTCCTCAGTCCTCCTGAAGGGCCTCCAGGAGCTGATGGCGTCATCGCAGTCGGCGTCCGGTCCGGGGAGCCCCTCCCCCTCCTCCTCCTCGCTGCAGATCCGACTCACCCGGTTGGATGAGAGCGGTGGAAGCCCCGCCCCTAGCTCCGTGGCCGCACTGCAGATCCCCGTCCAGATCCCGCTGCAGATCACTCACCTGGGTGAGACTCGCAAAAATGACCAAAAAGAGACAAAAAAAAAAAAAAGTGTCATAAATATCTACAAAGAGTCTCGGAGAGTTTTAAAAGCATCCCGAGGAGAGAGAATGATGTTTGATCTGGTTTTAACGAGTCCCGTCGGCGTGTTTCAGATCCTTCAGCTGCGGCCAGCGACAGTGAAACCATCACTCTGAACACCGGAGCGCTGCAGACCTTCGAGATCCTGCCGGTCAGCAACACACACACACACACACACACACACACACACACACACACACAAATATATCATCAGTCAGGCTGATAAAACATAAACAAACGTTATTATTTACTGCATCATATAAAAGCTCTGAAAACAGGAATAATGTTGTAAATCATGTCGTATGATGTGTTTACAGTGAGATAACTTCTTTATGACCTCGGAGATGAGAAATTACTTTAAACGGACATAAAATGACCAATAATAAGACAAAATAAAGATGGAGGCACAAAACGACCACAAAGAGACTCATAACGTCCACGTCCATTCTTTTGGTTTCAGTGTCTTCACGTTGATGGAAACAGGAAGTTGTTTCCTGTAACGGAGGAAACGGATGTTTCTTCGTCCCGTCTGTAAAAATCTTTTTTCTTTTTCTTCAGTCCTTCCACCTGCAGCCCACCGGCACCCCGGGCACCTACTACCTCCAGACGACAGCCAATCAGAGCCTGCCGCTCAGCCTGGCCAATAACAGCACGGTCACCCTGACGACCGGCTCGTCGCCGTCGTCGCACGAACACATCATCCTCCACAGCCTGTCGGTCGGTTCTCCGCTTCTCACCTCTCGTTTGTTGTTGTTTGTTGTTGTGTTGTTTATCGTCACGTGTTTTCCCGCCTCAGACCGACGGCCTCTGCTCCAGCGACAGCGTCATCATCCAGACCGTCACCTCCGACCCCGCCTCCTCCGACCCCCTCGGCCAATCGCAGCTGGTCGTGGAGGCGGAGTCTCGGAGCCAGGAGGACCGGCTCAACGCCGCCGGTCTGCTGGGGGGCTCGGACGGCGGCGTCACGGAAACCCAGGAGCCAATGACGGACGGCTTTGCCGACAAGGTGTAAACACGGAACCTTCTGTTTTTTTCTTCTGCTTTTAATTTGAAAATCTCACAGCTTTCTTTAAAAAAAAAATCACAACTAATGACATTTTGTTTTTACTAGATTTTGTTTCTGTTATTTGTGGATATAAACAGGGTGGACAAAATAATAGAAACACCAGTCAGAGTTTAACATGAAGTTGCGTAACTTTTTTTTCAGGCGCTGAGTTCCCCCTCTGCTGAGGGTCCAGCGGTGCATTCTGGGATACCGTCTGGCAGCACCGTGCTGATTGTGTCTCCTCCCAACATCAGCAGCACGCTGACAGGTAACATTAGAACTGATACTTTCTGGCATCAATACTGAAATAAAATCTTTTTATTCAATATTTTGAGTAATCAAAACCCTGTTTTCTCATTTTCCTAATGATGTTTACGGTTAAAATTTTCCCAAAGGGCTGCGAACTGAATTAGAAAAGAACTTTACTCTGTAAACAACTGTTTATTTATTTCTGTTAAGCAGCTAAAGAACCACAAACCTGAACTCCTTTTCTTTCTCTGCGTCTTCAGATCCCATCCTGGAGAACCAGGACAGCTCCGACTGATCCGGACGGAGGGAACCACAGGAGGGCGCTGCTGCTTCCTGTTTCCTGTCTGCACCAACCCCGACTGTGGAACTGTGAGTTACTGACTTCCTCACCTATTTTTGGAAACCGGGAAGAGAGCACTTTTTTTTTTTTTTCAAACCGACTCTGGTGGTTTTTAATGAAGCGTTGGAAGCTTCGCTCTGAGCTGCTGGATGAAACGTGAACGCAGCGTCTCGCGGTGCCAAAGAGACTTTTTAACGGCTGGAACCGATTTCGAACTCTTTTCTTCAGAACAAAATGTGAACTGACGAACGTTCAAACAGGACTGTATTTAAAGACGTCTCCTACTGTTTGAAGCCAAAATACTCCTGGACTGGGCTGTCTCGAAAAGGGGCGGAGTCACAGACTCGAAGTCCCGCCTCCTGCAGGTTTTTCTTCAGGAAGCCCAGCAGCTGCCATCTCGGACTGTCGCTAACGGACTCTTTAGATTCAGTCTGTGAAATATAAATAATGATGGAAACACAAAGATGGAAACTCCTGAGAGTCCTTTTGTTATAGGTTCAAAATCATGATGAAAATAAATAAACTATTTAAATTAGTTTTCTTCCTTTTATTTAATTGACGACGAGGTTGTTTTCATGTTTTGGACAAACTTTCATCATCAAAAGCTCCGTTTAGATTTCGATGTGATCTTTGCCGTTCGTCCACTTTCAGACACGTTAAAAAACACGATCTGCAAAACGATGAAAAAAAAAAAAATGAAAACGATTAAATGGCCGTTTTTAAACCATTTGCTCATTTTTCCGTTTAAATCGCTTCAAATATTCCGAATTAAACTTTATGCGGTTTTTTTTTTCTTTTCTCGGTCACCCGGCTGAAAAACAACAAAAGTGACGAGTCAGTCTGGGTACACAATTATTTATTCCATAAAGTATTAAAAAAAAAAAAAGAAAACACGTGGCTTTGACAATCCTAATGTCGTGGCGAGGTCGGTGGTTTTCTTGTGGAAGTTTCTTGACTTTATTGACTCTTGTTTACTTTGGCGCTCCGCTGCAGGTCGTCCGTAAACAAACATACGAAACAAAGCAAAATAACGCGGTTTAAAGCTGCGACTCGCAAGATCATCGTCAACGAAAAAATAACAGTCATCACGTCACGTTATCGAGTCCTGTGTGGATCTTAAATTTGATATCTTATTCAGCTCCGTTGTTGTTGCTGAAAATATTCCCCAAAGAAAAAGGAAATAACTGAAACAAGTGACAGACTCGTTTTGGACGGACTAGATTTGTTGACAGTTTAAATCCAGAATAAAAAGTTTTCCTTCATATCTGACTGCTAAAGTTTGATTTGGGCCTCTTCGTTTTTTTTTCTCATTTGGTAAAACGAATCGGATTATGTAAGTTTTTTTGTGTTTTTTTTGGGACCGAAAGTCGTCGTCTGTAATTTGGTCAATTTTTGGTATTTAATGTCGCTGCTATGCCAACAAAAAAAAAAACGGCGCCCCCTTCAGGTTCACGAAGGAAAAACGCAGTGCAACCGAATCACAGAAGAACCCGACAGGCGACATGTTTGTCTGCTGGAAACTCGTCTCTTCACCGACCGTGGTTTTTTTTCCAGGTCGCGGTGAAACGTCTGAGTCGGCAAAACAAAGTGACTTTTCTTAAAGCTACCGGCAGCAGTGCAAACTTTAAATGGCAGACAAGATTTATGCAGTAAAAGCTACAAGAAAAGCCTTCATTCATTTTCATTGGTGCTACAGCTGGCCTGAGTGTGTGTGCGAGTGCCTGTGTGTGTGTGTATGTGTGAGTGTGTGTGCGCGCGAGTGCCTGTGTGTGTGTGTGTGGCTTAGATGTCAGTTCAGCCACGCTTAGTGCAAGAATTGGCAGTCGAGTGTAATTCGGCATTTAAATCTAATTAAAAAAAATCCTCTTAGCGCTACGTGATCGGAAAATGAATTAAATCCAAGCGCGGTGATCAGACGAGCTGCAGGAGCAGAAAGAACTTGGTTCACCTGCTGTCGCTGCCGGCTAGTTTTGTGCTACAGTCTAACAGGACTGAAGGAGGCTCCGCCCCCTTCTGCTTCGTTTACAAGCTGAGAACTTCCCATCGTGTTTAAAAGGAAAAATCTGCCCCGTTTTAAGAAAACAGCTGATTTACATACAGGATGATGACATTTCCTGACATTTAGAGGCCCCCCCTGAATGCACCGTTACTGTCGTTACCTCGTGAAAGAAGCCGAATTATCGCTTAACACCCCGTGCTAGCATTGAACCCACGAATCCACCGACAAATATCACAAGATTCATTTTATAAGCGAAGAAAACGTAAATTGTGAAATTTCTCAGGCAACTTCTGGAACGTCGTTCTCTTCCGATTTTTTTTTTTTTTTTTTTACAAAAATTGACGGATGAAATCTTTTTACGTTTCATGCCGCGATGTTAAAACGTAACATGACATGAATACGTATTTATTTTCAAAATTTGCGTCCTCAGCTCTCCGGCGCCCCCCGGTGGCAGCTGTCAATTTTGAGTCCCCGAGACGCTTAATTGGAGTTTCAGAGGAGCCAAACTTACAACTATATTCCTGGGGCAGATTTTTCCTTTTAATTGTTGCGTCATTAATCCGCCGTCCACATCTCCTCGGTGCCGGAGGATCGGATACGACCTCACGATGCCGTGCAGGTAAAACACACCTGGACAGTTCGTCTCCGGAGAGTTGCGGCCTCTTTGTCGGTCTGTTGTGATTCCTTTAACGCGGTTTGAGTTTGTTTTTTTTGCATAATTCAGCACCGTAACGTCCCGTCAGTCTTCGTCCCTCCTGGAAATTACAAAGTTTTTTTTTTTTTTGGTCGTGTGATCCGTCTCGTCTCTCCTTCCACCCGTGTGTCTGTCCGTCCGTCAAGGCCATGTCTTCCCTTCTTCTTCCTTCTTCCTCCTCCTCCTCCTCCTCGTCTTTACCTGACGTCGTGGAAGTAGAGGTTGGCACATAGACACAGCAGCACGATGGACGCCAGCATGTAGTAGATGAGATTCCTGAATTTGGGCTCCAGATCGCCCTGCCGGTACCAGAATATCTGGAACACAATAAAAAAATAATTAAAAAAAAGGATTCAGACAAATGGGCGATTTCACACCCGTAACCATGGTAACTGTACACATGATTTTTTTTACAAAACGAGAACAAAAAGATTCTGAATGAGTCTATCAGAGATTCAAAGATCGATCCGTGTGTGTGTGTGTGTGTGTGTGTGTGTGTGTGTGTGTGTGTGTGTGTGTGTGTGTGTGTGTGTGTGTGTGTGCGTGTGTGTGTGTGTGTGTGTGTGTGTGTGTGTGTGTGTGTGTGTGTGTGTGTGTGTGTGTGTTATACCAGCACTATGGTGGATCCGCAGGTGAGCAGGATGCACACGGCGAAGAAGACGTTTAGCGGCCGCGGAGGCAACGAGGGGAAAACGAAGGATCCGATCACGGTCACCTGCAAAAAAAAAAAAAACAATCCTGAAAATCTTTTTTAAGTTTAGAGAATAATAATAAATACAAATAATTTTTTTCCCAGACCAAGATATTTTTAAACGAAACATTTAGACGCAGCTGTTTCTCTGATTTCATTCCTTTTTAACGCCAACCGGCCGGCGCTCTGAAACTATAACTAAGGAATCATAAAACGAATTATTAAAGGGCTTCTTTATGTGCTCGGCATTACGCGCTTTTAAAATAAGACGCGTAAACACAACGTTTAAAACTGATCGCTGCCGATTACTGGAAACCATAAAAAAGGACTTGAAAGAAGGAAACTTGAAGCAGCTCGTCGAATTCATTTTCTGAAGTCGAAGCTCTGACATACGTGAAGATATGAAAACAGGACGCGGCGTCCTGCAGCCGAACACGATGGTTCTGGATCAGATTCCTTTCACGTGAATTACTTCGGACAAAATCGAAAAAACGTGTTCTGCGGTTATTTTTTTTTTTTTAAATCTTTCTACGATTTATTGGTGGATTTATGGATTTATGTCCAGAGGCCGTCGAGAGATAACGAGGTCGTCTGTTTTGTAGACGTCACGCCGAGTTTAAATGATGTTTATCACTTCTGTGAGAAGTCAGAACTCTTATTTTCTCTCTCCGAATGATACGAGATGTTTTTAAACTTAAAAAAAAAAAAAAAAACTTTAAACTTTGTTTGTTGGTTTTTATTTCCGTTTGAAATTGAAATGAACGGCGACAGAAACCTTCTCGTGTACTTACGAGAAGCACCAGCGACGTGAATCCCCCGACGACCATGTTGATGATTCGATCCTGCGAGAGAAAGAAAAGTTTAATACGACACTTCGTACAAAATCAACGTAAACCAGAATAAAACTCAAATGATCCCACAGCGATTTATACAGTTAGTTTGGATATTTGTAACATCATTTATGTGCAAAACTGCTCATCGGTCTGGAACGATTAGTTCAAGGACCGTCGGAAATTTGTAAACCAGACGATAATTTCCATTTTGACAGTTTCTGGCTGAGAAATCAGTGAAAGTTAAGATTTTGTTGTTGTTTTCAAAGAAAACATTGCAATTATTAATTTATATAATTTGAGGCTGAAAAACTAAAGAAAAAAAAAGGGCGCAAGACTTAAAGTTTTTTTTTTCTTGTTTTCATTTTAGCTGTAAAAATAGTCTAATAAATAATCAATAAAGACACGCGATGCGTTCACAGTCGCCCCGCGGACTTCCAGCAGGAGGTTCCCACCCGAGCCGACGTCTCCCCGAACAGAGGTCTGTTGTCCACGTCGCCGGTGCCGTACGTCCGTGTGGTGAAGTCGTCCAGGCCGCTGGTGCCGTACGTCCGCGCGGTGAAGTCGTCCACGTCGCCGGTTCCGTACGACTGCGCGTTGAAGTCGTCCACGTCGCCGGTTCCGTACGTCCGCGCGGTGAAGTCGTCCATGGCCGCCGCCCTCCGGCGGACTCGCGCCCAGCAAACGAGCGATCGGCCTCTCAGCAGCGCCGCCTCCTGGAGACTCCGGGCCGCTGCCGCCGCCGCTGCATGCCAGCCGGGCCGAACACCTTCCGGGTCGCCTCCCTCTCGCGCGGCCGATCGAGGAAGCGGTCAGCGCGAGCGGACCGGTGATGTCATCGCCGGGCGGCGGGCGGGTAGGCGGCGAAACTTCACCTGCGAGACGCAAAACAAAACAAACAGCGTCAGTAAGTGAAGTCAGATTCTCGTTCTGGTTCCATTCAGTTATTTTTCTAATTCGGAGCTGAAATGTTTTTGTTTATCAATCAATGAGTTGAAGATTACAGCTGTTATGTGATTGATGGACGTTTTGACCTTTTTTTTTTTTTTTTTTTTTTTTTACCACATCTGTGTAAAATTTTTGAGAAGTTAAGAGCAAGTGAGCAACCCCCAAAAAACTTAAAGGGAAAAACGTTTGTGAAAAATGTAGTTTCTTAATATGATTGTAATATTTATTCTGCTTAAAAAACACCTGAAGCCTCATAAAAGGGGAAAAACCCTGAGTAATGCTTTTATCAAACAAAAAAACTATTCGTGTGCCGTTTCCTGTCTTTTAATAATGTGAGGAGTTGTTAAATATCTTTGTTTAATGACACTGTAAATTGAATATCTTTGAGTTTTTAACAGCTGATCAGACAAAACAAGATTTTTTTTTTTAGGGCATTTAAGAGACCAAAAAGAAAAATCCATTAACTGATAATTAAAACGACTTAGTTTCAGCCTCGAGGATGATGATGATGATGATTCAGTATGAAACAGGAAACAATGCTGATGAAACGCAGATATGACAGAACAGATTTTTATTCTTTCTTGCTTCACTTCCTTCTGTTTTCAGAAATTACAACAAAACCGCAACCGCGTCCATCTTCTTGCTGACGAAAGAGGAAGTTCAAATCACAACTAAACACTGATTCAGCTCATTTGAGGCCACGTTTCTACCTTTTTACCTCTTTTATTTTGCATTATTTTTCTGCACTTAATTGTACTCTAATTAAAACAACAATATACTTCCTGCTGACAGACATTTTCAGTGTCCTGTCTATTTGTATTTTTTATTAAGACGAAAGTAAACTCTAAAAACAAAAAGGAAAGTTTTTTTGGTTGCAAAAAAAAACACCTGCATCCTTTTTTTTTTTTTCCTGTTCAAACACCTGCAGGCGTCAGTAGATGTTTAGAAACGTTAAACTTTATGCAAACAGACAAAAAGACCTCCGCAGAGGTTTCGAGAGTCCAACTTCTTCCTTTTCTGGGTGAGAAGGCAAAAGGAAATCCAAAAAAACAAACAGAAACTCAGTGGAAAACAAGAGGCTCATTATAACGATGCATTAAACGTGGCCCAGAGCTAAATTCCTCCATGGCCTCGTGATCCACTAAGGCTTCTTAAAAAGAAACCCCACGACTTAACTGAGAAAAAAATATCTGGTTCACATCGTGAGACCTGATGGATTTTTTTTATTTATTTCCTTTTGCCTCAAACAAACACCTCCAGAGATCCCAACAATCAGCGTTGTTGTTGAGCTTCGTGATATCGGCCGGCTTTATATATATTTACAAAAATATCTGAAGTGTTGCTCAAGAAAAATTAAAAAAAACTCAATCTGACCGAGTGGATCAACTGATTAATGCGGTTTCTTTATTGGTCAGTTTAACTTTTAGTGCACAGAAGTGAAAAATAAATGTTTTGTCTGATTTAAAAAAAAAAAAAAATCATAATAATATTTGTTTACTATTGAAGATAAACCTATATTCACCTTGTTTATATTTCAGTTACAAATATCGACTAAATAAAAGACTGAAAAATGACAAATAAATTCACAATAATATAATGAATGACTTTTAAAGCCAGACGTTGTAAATAAATAATAATAAAAAATATAATTAGCACACGATGTTCACTCTGCAGTTGCTTTTTTTCCTGCGATGAGAGCAGCACAATCAATTTGACAGGAACATTAAAATCGCCCAAATTATGAATGGACTTTGGTGCGATGTAAATATTGAGTTTCCTGTTGGTGAAAGTGGGGTTTAAAAAAATATATATATATTTTTTAATTTTTCTTCAATTAATATCGACACACGAGAAGTGATCAACCTCACCTGTTCAGGTACCAAAACACTTTAAATGAACAGAAAAACGACGACTTCTGAGGGAGTAAACGGTTCACCATCTGCTTTACAGATCAAATGAATATCAACCCGTCCAGAAGAGACTCGACACGAACAACGAGCAGGCTGAAGAGCAATCAGGACATTTCACTGCACGTCTCTTCCAAGTAGCTTCGCTTTACAAATAGCTTATGAAGCTACTAATAGCTTCGGAAACACCTTTAACTTTAAAACAAGCCTGTTAGTTAACTTAGCCGGAGGGTAGCCAAGGCATGTCACCACCGGGACGACAATACGGCAACAACAACAACATATATATATCTACAAGTAGATATATGTTAGAAAATACTATTAAATCTGTCGATATAAAAGATAACGTTAAAAGCTACCGTGAGTGACGTCAGCTTTTCCCCCTTTACAAGGCCAGGCAGGCTAACGGAGCTAAGCTAACTGTCCCGCACGCGCGCGCACGCGCGCTTCGCTGCTGCTGCGCGAGGACAGTCAACATGTTTATTTTTGACAGGAACGTCCAAACAAACAGAAAAACGCGCCGCGAGGCCGCTTTACCTTTTCCGTCCCTCCTCCAGCTCCCGTGTCGACTCCGCCGGACGCATCACTCTCGGAGAAGACGAGCCAGGTCGGGTTCGGACTTAAAGGCGAACAAAGCCCGGCGGCTTCAGTTCGAGCTCTTAAAGGCGAGGTCGGCTCGCCGCGTTGAGCCGACGGATTCTGCTCCGCTTGGTTTGGGCGGGGTTCACTTTGGCGCATGCGTAAAGCAAACCAAAGTCCACCAAAAAAAAAAACAACAGGTCATTCAACAGCGGATCTGAAACATCTTTAAGATGCTCGACACCGTTTGCTGACGTACGAAACTGCAGTTTATGATCACACACAAACTTAAAGTTGACCAAGAGGCTGAATTGTTTTAATAAATCTCAACTTTGAAGCCGTTATATTCACACTCAAGCTGCTAAAAGCGAGTTCAGTTACCGTCGATCCCACGGTTACCACCGCTCGCCAAACTCCATTCAAAACTCGGGGCATTTAACAGCGGATCTTAAGAGGCAGGATTACAAGCTGTTTAAAGCCGAGTTGAAATACTGTTGAGCACCACGAAACTCCGTGCAAAACATTTAACACTTTAACAGTTTATTATAATTAGCACATGATATGTACTTTACTCTTTGCGGTTCCTTAATTTTTCTGCGATGAGAGCAGCACAATCAATGAGAGAAACATTAAATCGCCCATATTTTGAATGGACTTTGGTGTGATGTGGGACATTTCAAACTGTAACCTTATCAGCGCTTTGGTTTCTAATAACGGTTTTTCTACAAATAAAAGAGATATATGACATATATTAAAACAGAGAGGGGAGACTTAGAGATAGTTGTAGTGACATTTAAAAAAAACAACTAAATTATTAGACTTAAACCAGTCACTGTTTTCTAACAATAAAATGAGATTTATGATTATTACATTAGAATAAATACAGTCCTTATGCAAATTAATTGAATCACTTACTTGACTGTAGCAGGGCTGTCTTTATTGCAGTTACATAAGCAGCACAAAGATAAACAACAAAAAAAAGAGTCTAATTACAAGTTAATAAGCACTAATCTGTCAATCAGAGGCAGCTAAATGAAGTGATATGTTCCTGATCTGGGAAAAAAACCGCCTCAGCTCTGAGACACAGTGGGATCCATACATAATCTCACCAGCATGTTATCATCACATGAGGAGAGTGTGACGGGTCCTGAGATTAATCCAAGCCGAGAAGAACCTCAGTCTCATTTTTTAAAACACAGCATGAGTCAATTGCCTGTGAAATCTCTCATTAAAACCAAAACAGAAAAAAAAAAAAACTTGCAATGATGTCAGAACAAAACCCTGCAATATTACTAAAGGCATGAATCTGTCAACAAATACAACAAAACCTGAAGCTTATATCACTAGTTTTTGTGACTTGCCTTCTCTTAAATGTAATACTTTGTTTTAAAGTAGGTATACAAATAAAAAGATGGTTTTAACCACAGATAAAATCCATAATATTAATAGATTGACACATTAAAGGAAAGAAAATAGGAAATAAATCCCCCAAATTCTCTAAAATTACGATTTCAAAAGATATTCTCTACATTCATTTAGTTAAGTGTTATTTACGTGGAAAACTTTTTTTTAATTTAGTTGCTTCAAAACACGTTTTATGTAGCTTCTCTTGTTGCCTGGTTACCAGGTGAACTTTTCTTCTTCTTCTGCATTGGAGGACAAGGAAATGGAAGCTTTAAGCAGATGACGACAAAAATATCTCAAATTAAGGTATTATCATACTAGAATTTGAAGAACTGAAGCATCTAATTTGTTATTTTATCATGCTGAATGTGAAAGTTACAGAAGATAAAACGAAGAAATTCTGAGTTTCTGCTGACAGCTAGGGGGCGGTAGTTCCCGCCGAAAGCATAGAACCTGCCGTAAAAAACAAACAAACGAAGAAGAAGCAGCAGCTCCATCCGCTGGGCGGGACAAACAAAACAAACACCGGCGTGACGTCTCCGTTAAAAACTCAAACCGGATGGTTCGTTTCAGGAGATATCACCACAAGGTTCGGCATAAAAGATGAGCTCGTTCTTGGGTCGGATGAAGGAGTACCCCACCGTGTCTCTGGACCGGTTCGACCGGGAGAACCTCCAGGCCCGGGCATATTTCCTCTCCCACTGCCACAAAGGTGAGCCTGGATGCCGGCTAGCATCACCGGGAAACACCGACGGAATCCGTCATATTTCCTTTATTTTATTTTTTATTAACCTTAAAGTTCACAGGTTGTTTTTTTTTTTACTCTCAACAGATCACATGAAAGGACTGAAAGGACCTCTGCTGAAGAGAAAACTGCACTTCAGGTAAACAGTTTGGATCCGTTTCAACTGAAACACATTAAAAGGAGATCCAGTTTACATTATGAACACTTACAGCACATTTTATCATCACGAAGCATGCTGAACACAGACGGGAGATCACTGAGCAGAAACAAAAAGAAAAGGAAAAGAAATACTCTAATACTACTAATAATAAACTATATTTGTATTTCACCTTTCATACAAGAATTGCAGCTTCTTCACATAAAACAGATATAAAGGAACATTTAAAAATATAGGAAAGAAATGAGATGCATGAGAACTGATACAAATTCATAAATTTAAACAGATTTAAAATATAAAATAAGCAACATGCATTTTAAAGGCTCGGTAGTTTAAGTGCAGCAAGAGAGCTTCAACAGTAACTAGTTAAAGCTAAACTATCTAATAAGATACGATTATTGTTTTTTTCTGCTGTTACTAAAACTATTAAATTCTTATCAGATGTGTCTCTGATTTGTTTTGTTTTTTATGTAAACAGTTCTAATTTTTAAATTTAGTTTGGGCGTCACAGTGTGCAGTGGTTAGCACTGTCGCCTCACAGCAAAAAGGTTCGAATCCGGTCCTGGGCTTTTCTGTGTGGAGTTTGCATGTTCTCCCTGTGCTTGCGTGGGTTCTCTCCGGGTTCTCCGGCTTCCTCCCATCATCCAAAAACATGCACCTTGGGTCAGGTTACCTGGCGCCGCCTAGTGGCAGCCTGCTGCAGCACCTCCCCCTGAGAGCCCCCCTGAGAGCCCCCCTGCTGTAGGGAAGACATTTCCCCTCACGGATTAATAAAGTGAAAAATAAATAAAAATAATGAAACAGGATTTACATCCTGTTGTGTTTTTTTTAGTCGCACCGTCAGACTCTACTGCTCCTTCGTCACCAAAGAGCTTCTGCTCAACAACCCAAAGTACGCGTTCTGGGAGGAATACATCGTGAGTGCTGCTCTCTCAAATACTCACACATTTATTTATTTACTTATTTGTTTGTTTGTTTACCCTTCGTGTGTCGCCGGTAGTTAAACTGGAGTCTAAACCTTCTTCCTGTTCAGGTTCCTCTGGAGCTGGAGAGTCCGACTCAGATCTCCCTCGTGGACGAAGCATGCGGAGAGGTTGTTTCACACCTTCTGCTTCTCTAAAAGTTTCTTTAAGTCCTTTTTAACGATCTTTAAGTTAATTAACGGAAACGTTCTCGTGTACGTGTTTGTTTGCGTGACAGAAAGAAGAGATCGTGGTGACGCTGCTTCCTGCTGGTCACTGTCCCGGCTCCGTCATGTGAGTCCAATCGCTCTTAAAACACTTCCTGTTTTTTCACCTTTTTTTTTTTTTTTACAAATATTTGTATTTTTAACCACAAAGCAGCAGACAGGAAAAAAAAAAAGGAAAAAAATCCACACAAAATCTGCATGTTTTGTGTTTTTAACGGTTTCTTTTAACTCGTCGTTTGTTGAAGAAAAGTGCGTTTAAAGTAATGATGATGTCATTTGTTTGTGTGTTTAGGTTCCTGTTTGAGGGTTGCCAGGGAAACGTGTTGTACACGGGAGACTTCAGATTGGCCGTCGGAGACGCTTCCAGAATAGAACATCTGCACTCCGGCAGCAGGTCGGTCGGTCAGCCGTCATCATCATCATCATCATCATCATCATCATCATCATCATCAACAACAATAACAGTTAAAAATAAACCTGCTGACCTTTGACCTTTATAGCTAAGCACTCACTACAGTATTCGATTTGTTATTTTGAAACACATCCTCTCATTTACTTTCTCCTACGAAGTGACTGTTGATGATGATGATGTTTTAAAGCATTATTCAGCATTATGTTTGTTTGTTTGTTTGTTTACCGTCTTCCCGTTTCACAGGGTGAAAGACATCCGCAGCGTTTATCTGGACTCCACCTTCTACGACCCGCGTTTCTACCAGATACCAACGCGGGTCAGTGTTTCATTACTTTAGTAGGATTTTTATTGATTCCTGGAATATCAGGAATTTAATTAAGAATTTAATTAAATTAAAAGGGAAATATTTCCAGGTAACTTGACACTCAGTCGTCAGTTTATTGGGTACATTTCGGCAAAAAACAAACAAACAACAACAACAACAACAATAGTGTTACAGTTAAATCTTCTTTTCAGGGAGGTTTTAAGGTAGAATGAGGAAAAGATTTAAAGTCATTATAGAAAAGTGTGTGTGTGTGTGTGTGTGTGTGTGTGTGTGTGTGTGTGTGTGTGTGTGTGTGTGTGTGTGTGTGTGTGTGTGTGTGTGTGTGTGTGTGTGTGTGTTGCAGGAGGTGTGTTTAAACGGCATCTCGGAGCTCGTCGGAAACTGGATCTCTCAGAGTTCTTATCACGTCGTCTGGCTCAACTGCAAAGCTGCGTTCGGATACGAGTACTTGTTCACCAACCTGGGAGAGGAGTTCAACACACAGGTCACACACACACACACACACACACACACACACACACACACACACACACACACACACACACACACACACACACACACACACACACACACACACACACACACACACACACACACACGCCTCAGTCACCATGTGCTATTTCCTGTAGCTGCTAACGAAGATAAGATGAAATAAAATAAGACTTTATTAATCCCACAGTGGGAAAATGTAGTTGTCACAGCAGCATAGAAACACAGTCAGGGGAGAAAAAAAGAAAAGCATCCAATAAGAAAAAAGAAAAAATATTTCTTTTTTTTTTAAAGTATAAGAAACGTGCAGAAAAATCATCATTTCAGAAGCTTCGGTTGTTTTTAAGTGACTTTTTGTAGAAATACGTCAGTTGAACATCTGTGATGGAAAAGACAGTTCAGAACCTGCTTGAGAATGATCCTGTTTTTAGGTTTTCTTCAGTATCGCAGTAATCCAGCGACCGTGCGTGAACATCGAGTCAAATATAAACAAGAGCTGCTGACGGTTCATTCAGCTTCTTTTAATGATGTCAATTTAACAAAATGTAAAACAAATATTGTTTTTCTGCCGTCTTGTTTGGTTTCCAGATCCACGTCAAAAGTCTGGCGATGTTCAAGAAGATGCCGGAGATCCTGAGCTACGTGACGACCGACCGCAGGACGCAGATTCACGCCTGTCGACACCCGAAGGTTTCCCATTTCAGAAATACAGCAGCTGGTTAGCTTAGCTTAGCATAAAGACTGGAACACAAGGGGGAAATCGCTAACAAACAATCAAAGCGCTCGATACCAAGACGACAGAATTAATAGATTTCATAGTTGTTGTTGTTTTTTGTTTTTTTTAAAGAAAAACTTATTTATCAATGAGCTTTAAAGCTAGCCGGGCTAGCTGTTTCCCTCCATTTCCAGTCTTTATGCTAAGCTAAGCTAATCTCCTCCAACGAGGCTAAAAGTTGATTCACAACAAAAGACAACCATTATCTGATCTGTGTGTGTGTGTGTGTGTGTGTGTGTGTGTGTGTGTGTGTAGGACGACGAGTATCTCCATGGCAACCGGCTGCCGTGCGGTTGCACCGCGGCCGACGGGACTCCTCTTCGCATCATCAGCATCAAACCGTCAACCATGTGGTTCGGAGAACGGACCAAGAAAACCAACGTCATAATAAAGTGAGAGCAGAAACGAGTTGATAATAAATCGCACGTCGTTTGTTTTGTTTATCGATAAATTTGTGTTGTTTTCTTTGTTCATCCAGAACCGGAGGAAGTTCGTACCGAGCCTGTTTCAGCTTCCACTCGTCCTACTCCGAGGTGACCGCAGCTTTTTATCTCTTTAAGTTTATAATTAAGACTTTGCATCTCAATGAGATCGTTTTGTTTTTAAAATGTAAAATAAAATGTTAAAATGCTTATTCAACAAACAGTCCAAAGAAATTTGCTAAAAAACAACAAATTCTCAAATTACAGAAGCTGAAATGAGTTAATATTTCTATAATAAATAATTAAGGTATTATTAAAACCGTTGTAGATAACATGAAGCTAAATTACATATTTTGTTGATTATGTCATTATGTAAATATTTATTACCATATTTATATCTAATTATCTTTAGTTGCTAAAATATGTGATTATACCGTTTTAATTGTTTATTCCTTTTTACAAAATTTTACTTTGAAAAGTAACATCTGATTAAAAACAAATATTAACCAAGTCAGTTTAATTAATTTATTTGTTTTATTCACACATGAATTAAACTGTTTAATGTTCATGACGTCCAGATCAAAGACTTCCTGTCGTATATGCAGCCGGTCAACATCTTCCCGAGCGTCGTCCCGCTCGGCCGCTCGCTGACCGACGTCACGCAGATGTGAGTCGACTTTCACAGTTTATTAATAATGTCAATTATTAATGTCTAAATATGTTGAAGTAACTGAATGTATTAAAGGAGTTTTGGTTTTGTTTCTTTAAAATGAGGAACTGACAAAATTCAGTAAGTAAAAAAAAAACAATTCAGTGCACAAAAAGTTCAAAAACTAACATTTAATCAGAGAAAAACTACAACTTAAATAAAATGGTTATTGACCAGAACAATTGTGTGTGTGTGTGTGTGTGTGTGTGTGTGTGTGTGTGTGTGTGTGTTTTCAGGTTGAAGCTGATGTGCAGGAGTTGGTCCGATCGGGCCGAGTTCATTTACAAACCTCTGGGAGTCCTCAAACGCAGCAGAGTGCAGCGACCCGCATCCGGTAACACACACACACACACACACACACACACACACACACACACACACACACACACACACACACACACACACACACACACACACACACACACACACACACACACACACACACACACACACACACACACACACACACACACACACACACATAATGACAGGTGGAATTGCTCGTTCACCATCTGTTCTCGTGTGTTTACTCGTCTTTCAGGTCACAAGAGTTTTGCTGAGTCATCAGTATTAATCAGAACCGGTACCAAATTATATAAAAAATAAATAAATAAATATATATATATCATATTTATTATTGCTACATGTTCGTCATTCTGCACATTTTTATCTCATAATATCTCATTTGAGCTAAAATAATTGTTGATTTTTCTCATTTCTTTTCATATTACGTCTTTATTTTTTTGGAGCCTCTAGTTTGACGTCTCGTTCACCGTTTTAACTTTGTCGTTACAGATTATTTGGTTTTCGTTTCATTTTTCCACGTTTCTTTGTTCCAGATTCAGAAACCGACGACGAGCTGTTCGACGGTCTCGACCCGGCGCCGGTCCGGAAGAAGATCGGACTGAACCGGGAAGTCACAAACGGTGAGCAGCTTTTAATAAACGTCACAGCTTTGCGTTTAAGTCCGAACTAACCAGAGATGTTCTTAAATCTTCTAGAAAAACTTACATTCACTTCTTTGTTTGTTGTTTGACAGGTTATTATTTTACATCTCAAGACTTATATAAACAAAAACAAAACCGTAATGAAACAACGAGCTGCACATCAGGCTGTTATATTAAATGTTGCTTTACACACAAAAACATCAGTAATAATAATAATAATCTAGAAATGCATTAATTACTCAATTAAGTTATTTCTCCTTATCATACTTTTATCATATTTTTTACAGTGTTGTCTTGTTACTTTTTAAAAGGATTTAAATACTAAACTATCATTTTATTTATTCTAATTTCAGAGGAAGTTCCTGAGACAACAGCACCCCCTGCGTCTGTGGAGGAGTCTTTACCTCCAACGGTCGCCGACACGACGCCTGTTGCCCACGGCTACGTCGACTGCACCGAGTCCAACGGGGAGGAGGAAGATGAGGAAGATGAGGAAGATGAGAGGAGGAGGAGGAGGAGGAAGAGGGGGGAAAGCGGGACACAAATCTGCCGGAAGAAAGCAAAGAGGCTCTGATTGGCTCTTCCGAGGCTCCAAAATGGGAGGATTTCTTCACCGCAGAGAACCTGACTGACAGCCAGAACAGCCAATCGCAGTCCTGCTGCTCGGCCGCCGCCTCCTCCTCCAGGATGACGGGCTCGCAGACGCCCGAGCTGTTCAGCGACGAAGACGAAACCCCCGACACGAGCCAAGGCTTCGGCCTGACGCTGTCCGCCTCGCCGTCCGACTCCTCCTCGCAGAACGCCGACTCGTGTCTCCACGACACCTTGATCCTCCAGCCGGAGCGGGGCGGGCGGGACCGAGGCGGGCGGGACCGAGGCGACGCCACGACCTACGGGACGTCCCGGTGCGACGGCGGCGCGATCGTCCAATCGGAGCCGTCGGAGTCTCAGACGTCGTCGGACTTCGACGTCCCCGGCACGCCGGAGTCGGAGGCGCCGCGGCCCGACCAGCTGTTGCCGCTGTACAGGAAGTTGGCGTCCGAGGAGGAAGTGGACGTCGGAGACAGAGGACGGGACGCTGCGTTGTCCAGGTGAACTTTTAGAAGGACGTTTTTAGGTGAGACACATTCCCGTCATTTGGTCCTCGGTAGGTTCCTCCAAACTGTGGACGGAAACATCGACGCAACACGGTCAGAGGAGGAAACGCAGTTTTCACACTTTAACGATAAAGAAGATAAAACTGATATTTTTTATCACGTTGAATATTTTTTTCCGATAGTGATGACTATTGAGATTTATCTGCTGATCCTGCAGTTTTTTTTGGGGCTTCATGGAGCTTTAAAGTGAGTTTTAGCTCTTAGCTCTCAACAAAAAGGGAGAATTTAGAAGCTAATTTTCCATCAGCAGGTGGTGGAGACCAAAAACGGAGCTAAAAGAGATTTAATATTTAATATTGGACTTAGATTCATCAAAACGTGACTCCGAATTTTCCTACGATGTCACTTCATCAGCGTTCAAGCTAAAGTTCGTAGATTTACATAAAAGTAGTTTTAGTTCAAACTCCAATACTTTATTTGTGATTTCTTTTAGACTTGTACGTTTTTGGACCCCGCTGCCGACACTCGGCTCCGTTTCTCTGGTTGAAGTTAAAGTTCAGTCGCAGCGTCAAAACGTCGTTAACGCTTTTAAAAAAAACAACAACAACAAAAGAAAACACGTCAGATCGTTTTTACACCTGCGCTAAAACAACGAGCTTCTTGTCGCACCTTCGGAGAGAAGTGAGACTTTTCCTCTTCAGTCTAAACCTCCAAAACACACAAACCTCAGCATCTAACACACACACACACACACACACACACACACACACACACACACACACACACACACACACACACACACACACACACACACACACACACACACACATCCGCACTTTAATTCGACATGTATTTTTGCACCTGTCACAGCGGACGTTTCCGTTGAGTCGACAGTTTGTGGTTTGTTCTGCTTTTCTTTCGTGTAAGTGGATCAACTGAAGAGCTTGTTTCTAATATTCAAATGTGTCACTAAAAGTTCTTATTTTTATTGGTTAAATGTTCAAATTAATTATATGATAGATTTATGTTTGGTGAAAACGCGTGTTCTTGATTTTTTTTGTATTTTCATGATTTGTTTTTTTCTTGCACAACCAAAATTGAGATTTAAAAAAAAAAATAGATTTGTGTACTAGAGCTACAGCTAATAGTTTTTTTTTAATTTTTTTTTAAAATATTATAGATTAATTTAATTTCAGAATTGCATCTTGCACATGTCCTATTCTTTTCTGACCAAAAATCCCCTTTAAGAAACTGAGTGAATTTTTTTCATGTGATTTTCTATAAGCTAAAATAAACATTATCATTAAATTACCCAGATGGTTTGTCGCTTATTTTGTCGCTCTGTAATTTTAACATTTTAACCGTCAGGAAAATAACACGATTTAGCAGGAAGAGGAAGAAAAGCCTCCACGGGGGGCGCCAGAGAGTCAAGAGCAGGTAAAGAGACTGACTTACGTTTTGTGGAGACTACATCCCATCTGATGTCCGTCCAGAATAAACACCCATAAATCTGCTTGGAAAAAACCCAAACAAACAAAAACACATTTAGAAGCTTCCTGAGAATCGTCACATCTTTTTGCTGGGGAAGTTACTTTTACATATTTGTCTGTAACTACGACAAATACTTCATTTTGTTAAACATAACTTATTTTTCTCCCGTTTGTTTAAAAGACGGAATTAAAAAAAAAATCAAATAAGCAAAGCAAATAATAATGTTATTCTCTGTTTACATTAAATTTATCAAACTGATTAATAACAGATTTGTTTTATTTTTTTCACAGCAAATTTAAAACATATTTTGACTTACTGTAACTTTTATTTATTATTTCCTTAAATAATCGTGTTAAAAAATAATTAACACGAATTCAGTTTGTTTGTTTTTTATCCTAAAGCAAAGATGTCTGGATTACTAACAGTAGAATAATTGTGGAAAACAGTGTTTATGGTGAAAAAAAGGAACAATTGATTTTCTTTTTTTGGGCATCTCGTCTTTTAAAAAAGATTTCCATTTATCAGAATAGTTGCCTGTTAAGTTTCTGATAATCAGTAAATAGTTTCAGCTCTAGAGAACATATCTGGATCCCTCCACTAAAATTCTTCACCCTCACTTCCGTTGTCACATCCACAGCTTTCCTTTCATTTCGTTACCGTGGTGACGCCAGTTTACGGATGTCATCTCACAGCAGGGAGCCGCTTAGTGTTCGGGGCCCCGGAGGGCTGAAACGAGAGGCTGCAGGTTCCCGACAAACCTCCTGCAGAAGGTTCAGGTGAGGTCGGCCATCTGAACCACAAATGTTTATTCTTCCTTTATTACTTTTACACTTTAGATTCCCGACGCACTGATATAAATGGGTTTCTCTATAATTTCTCCCGTTTTCAATGTCTTCTACGTAATATTTAATATTGAAAAAGTCTAACAAATTTACTATAATATGACTTTTTTTGGTCATATTTCGGAACACATGCTATAAAGTATGACTTCCGTTCAAATTATGTCAGGCGACACAACAGTGTTTTTTGTAAAATATGTCGTCCATATTTTGGACGACATATTTTACTTTACATATTACTTATGCATGAAAATGCAAATTCCACGTAGAAAGTCCCAGGCGGGGATCAAACTATGGACCTTTAGCCTGAGACGACAACGCTGACAACTGCACTGTTGTGTTGCCTGACAAAATTTAAACGGAAGTCATATTTATAGCATGTCATCTGAAATATGATCAGCAAGTCATGTCATCTGAAATATGATCAAAAAGTCATACTATAGCATGTCATCTAAAATATGATCAAAAAGTCATACTATAGCATGTCGTCTAAAATATGATCAAAAAGTCATACTATAGCATGTCGTCTAAAATATGATCAAAAAGTCATACTATAGCATGTCGTCTAAAATATGATCAAAAAGTCATACTATAGCATGTCGTCTAAAATATGATAAAAAAGTCATACTATAGCATGTCGTCTAAAATATGATCAAAAAGTCATACTATAACATGTCGTCTAAAATATGACCAAAAAGTCATACTATAGCATGTCGTCTAAAATATGACTAAAAAAGTCATACTATAACATGTCGTCTAAAATATGATCAAAAAGTCATACTATAACATGTCGTCTAAAATATGACCAAAAAGTCATACTATAGCATGTCGTCTAAAATATGACTAAAAAAGTCATACTATAACATGTCTTCTAAAATATGATCAAAAAGTCATACTATAGCATGTCGTCTAAAATATGATCAAAAAGTCATACTATAGCATGTCGTCTGAAATATGATCAAAAAGTCATACTATAGCATGTCGTCTGAAATATGACCAAAAAGTCATACTATAGCATGTCGTCTAAAATATGATCAAAAAGTCATACTATAACATGTCTTCTAAAATATGATCAAAAAGTCATACTATAGCATGTCGTCTAAAATATGATCAAAAAGTCATACTATAGCATGTCGTCTGAAATATGACCAAAAAGTCATACTATAGCATGTCGTCTAAAATATGATAAAAAAGTCATACTATAGCATGTCGTCTAAAATATGATCAAAAAGTCATACTATAGCATGTCGTCTAAAATATGACCAAAAAGTCATACTATAGCATGTCGTCTAAAATATGATCAAAAAGTCATACTATAGCATGTCGTCTAAAATATGATCAAAAAGTCATACTATAGCATGTCGTCTAAAATATGATCAAAAAGTCATACTATAGCATGTCGTCTAAAATATGATCAAAAAGTCATACTATAGCATGTCGTCTAAAATATGACCAAAAAGTCATACTATAGCATGTCGTCTAAAATATGATAAAAAAGTCATACTATAGCATGTCGTCTAAAATATGATCAAAAAGTCATACTATAGCATGTCGTCTAAAATATGATAAAAAAGTCATACTATAACATGTCGTCTAAAATATGATCAAAAAGTCATACTATAACATGTCGTCTAAAATATGATCAAAAAGTCATACTATAGCATGTCGTCTAAAATATGATCAAAAAGTCATACTATAGCATGTCTTCTAAAATATGATCAAAAAGTCATACTAAAGCATGTCGTCTAAAATATGATCAAAAAGTCATACTATAGCATGTCGTCTAAAATATGATCAAAAAGTCATACTATAGCATGTCGTCTAAAATATGATCAAAAAGTCATACTATAACATGTCGTCTAAAATATGATCAAAAAGTCATACTATAACATGTCGTCTAAAATATGATCAAAAAGTCATACTATAACATGTCTTCTAAAATATGATCAAAAAGTCATACTATAACATGTCGTCTAAAATATGATCAAAAAGTCATACTATAGCATGTCGTCTAAAATATGATCAAAAAGTCATACTATAGCATGTCTTCTAAAATATGATCAAAAAGTCATACTAAAGCATGTCGTCTAAAATATGATCAAAAAGTCATACTATAGCATGTCGTCTAAAATATGATCAAAAAGTCATACTATAGCATGTCGTCTAAAATATGATCAAAAAGTCATACTATAGCATGTCGTCTAAAATATGATCAAAAAGTCATACTATAGCATGTCGTCTAAAATATGACCAAAAAGTCATAAAAAAAGTCATACTATAACATGTCGTCTAAAATATGATAAAAAAGTCATACTATAGCATGTCGTCTAAAATATGATAAAAAAGTCATACTATAACATGTCG